>NW_008751850.1:529492-534715 GCF_000715545.1 Opisthorchis viverrini
TTTCCCTGTTCAATAGTCTGTAACTGTTCAGTGGATGGTTTCCAATACTTAACTCTGCAGCTGAGGCCTTCTTCCTTTCACTAGTGTGGTCATACATTGTAGAACACGAAGAAAGAAATCGACTGCTTTACAAATCATTCATTCATTCAAAAGCGATGATTGGTTAAATATGACACTGATATCCAGCTCCTCAGCTGGACCAAGTGTGTTGGATTGGATTCCAAAGAATAGTCATCCGCATGCGCCCCAAAAAACAGCATTTACGACGCTGAGAAGATTCCTTTCTGTCAAGAGTCATCCAGGCTCATTCGTCAAGCAAGGATCACTGAAATTTCGATCCATGTAGGCAACATGAATGCTTAAGTCGGTCGTCTGAGATCCTTGGAATCATATCTGGGCGGTCGATTTTGAGTCAGACAACAGAAAGCGACTCTGATCATCAGGTGCCTGTGGCCAGTACGGAGTTTCTGCACAAATATTCGCATCGCGCAATCTGAAGTCCGTCCAGAGCAAATCAGCTGCGGACCCAGGTGGATCACGTGGCTATCGGCCACCAGCGGGAGAACTGTTCAGCAATACCCCCTGTATTTACGCATTAGTTGCATCATTTGCTCCCTCCGATGCGTAGATATCTACCTCCTCCTTTTCTTAATCATTGACAAACCAAAGTGTGGCAGCCACAACCAGTGTGAAGCAGTTGGTGTATACAGTTGGTAGAGTTGATGACGGTGGCGATTGGATGATAATGTTGGGTAGGCAAAATGTAAAACTGAGCATTGGCTGATCTCTGAACTGTAATGAAGGAAGAGGCCTACACTAGCATACAAACAACATGAGGTATCCTCAACCGGCTCCACTGAGTATACGCTTAGTGTTTAAGAGCTTACGAAACACTGCTGAAGCCCTACAATTCGAGAACTTCGTGAAACAAAGTAGCGGAATGCGAATTTGACAAGGATGTCCTTCATATAGTCAAGCTCTGATGTCCAAGCGACTTTTCAGCTCACTCTGTTCAGACAGCCTTTGTTCTGTCTCACTCAGTTCAGACAGCCTTTGTTCTGTTTGCTAAGCTGAAAAGTTTGGTTAACTGTAATGATACTTACACTACGGGCCAATCAGCATCACATGAATCGGGCAGCGCGAAGGGGGCGAAAGTCTTGGAGGACGAATCAGGTGTCCAAGACTACCAACCGCGGGATCGACAGGTCACCTACTGTCAAAGGTCATCGAAACGATGACAAACCAAGCAATCAATAAACCTGACCTAACGTCCAAACGATCGAACATAGTCGAAAGTACCTCTAAATTACGCTGCACCGCTAACTTCCTACGTACTGCGGATATCTACTTATTTGGTGGCAAAACGTTTCAAACCGAACTTTCTAGCTCAGTGACCAGAAGCCCAGTGGGCGTTGGCTTTTCTTATTTGGTGACAAAACATCTCAAACCGAACTTTCTAGCTCAGTGACCAGGAAAACAGCTAGTAACTTGGGTAGCTTGTTGAAATCCATTGCGGTACACTTTACACAGATATCCGAATAACAGTCAGACCGAATTGGTCGGATTAATACCACGTAACGATGTACTTTGAACAGGATAACGTTGTGATTTCGGAACCGGCCTGACAATCTGACAAGGTGACACTCTTGAGGGGCAGTATTTTCCGTGAAGGACGAGGCAATTAATCAACATATCGATCACATATGATCAAATATGCGTTATTTGGTGTGCATTTTCTGTCGCTTTGAATGGCGTATTTCGATCATACCTAAGTTTATTTTCCGGGTTTAGCTAATCTTCCGTACGTGAGATTGTATGTAGAGTTGCCTAGCTACCCGTCATTGTTCTCTTCCACAGTAATGGACAGCACAAGCGGGAAAAAATGCCAAGCGACTTCCCTTTAGATAGCCCAATTCGCTTGCGAACGACGATGCTGTTATGATCAGTTTACCTAAACCCACCCACACAACAAAATGCTCGAGTGTGGTTGCTTTATTATTACTCATGCAATGAACTTTAATAAAAGATGTTTCTCGAATGACCAGTTTTACTTCCTAACAAATCAGCATAAAATGTCAGGGCGCTGTGGACAGCGCCAGTCGGGATTCCCTCAGGAGTCACACCATTCTATAAGAGTTACGATCGTTGTACTAGGATGCATAAAACCTACTGAAGAAAGTACATCTGATCAACCGATTACCGCCTTCAAAGCTTTCTTTTAAACTGCAACTTCTAAAGATGGCGTCACTTGAATCGCCAGGCTCCAGCAAGCATCGGCATAAGGCAAAGCGGCGCACGACTGACCACTCCCTGTGTAACGGTGATACTACTGATGGGGAAGCACGCGAGTACTATGTGTTTTCCGTGGAATTTCGTTTCGCGTCTCTTGAAAAGGGGAAATCTGTTGCGGAATTCGTCGAGCCACTTTGTACCATTTGCTTGGATTTGAGCAATGAATGATTGGAGTCAATGAATATCCAGGAAAGTCCAAGGAGACGCGTTCAGGAGAAGATGGATGTCCAGTTTTTGTAAATAAGATGCAAATTGGAGTTTTGCTTCCCTATCCAATGGTCTGTAACCGGTTAGTTGGCATTTTCGAATAAATGACTCCATAGCGAAGGCTTTCTTTCCTTTCGCCTGTAGCTGACCTCGAAGTCATCCTTGATGTTTAGATGTGTTGAATAAATGGCCAGACCTGACGGCTTGAAACTGGAGTTCGTAGCCAAGAACAATACTGGTTTCTAAGAGGGTAGACTATCAATGACCAGGTTCCTATTTGCAGGAACGACAATGTCAAGAATGGGGTTGCCAACTGGACCGTTGCGAACATTCCACGCCTTGGAAATTTGACCCAACGTGAACCGGAATCGAGAATCCGTTGAGCCATGTCAACTTGATGATTAAAGGAGCTTCTAATAGTACAACTTCGCTTGTGATATTATGGAGAGTTCATCTAATTCCAGAAACCTGTTCGCAGAATGCTTCGGATTTCATAAAATACAAAACGGACCCGAATCGCTTGGGCTATGATGGACGCGCGGTGAAGGTGAAAGAGGAAGCTTTGGTTACCGCAAGTGCCGTTGTATGAACGAATTTGGAATAACGGTGAAATATGAAGGGGTGTGAATTCTCCCCCGGGGATGTACGGAATCTGGGATCAAACAAAATCTGTGGTTTTAAGCCGGATATTCACCAGAAAGTTCTAACTCCCTCCAACTTCAACGTCTTTTTCCCCCGATCGATTGGATGGTTGTCTGTCAAACCAAAATCGCGGGATTTGAAATTCCAAGGTCAAACCGTCACTGAATGGAACAAACGTGAACGAAACTAAACTAAATCATGTTGTACCTTTCCACTGGAATGACCAGCTTTCATCATACACAAAAAGCACACGAATAAGTCGAAAGTTGTACGTGCCAGGTATGCATCAACCAATTTCATGCACCCGATCAACGTGTCACAGATTCATCAATGTCCCTCACTGTTATTTCCACACTCTGACGCGTCACATGATACCAGTCTTTCGTCGAGCACGTACAAGTCACCTGGATACAAAAGCTAGAAGTGCGTGGGTTTGTTGAAATGCCACCGACAGTAACCGGAATCCCATAAATGGCTGGGTTGAAGGTACTTAGACCATCCAAAGTCACCTGAGGGATTCGGCCTACGTGCAATATCATGGAACCCAGTCCGGAGCTGAATTTCCTCCATGTCAACAAGGAAAAGTACTACCCGTAAATTCCGCCTCTGGATGGCTTTGCATACGACTGAATGAAGACGTTAACTGTGGGATCTGTTCAGCATTTCGTGTTTCGGCCTGAACTCGGCTGAACCACAAGCGATGAATGGAAACGTTAAACCTAAGCTTGGAGCAGTCGACGTTCTTCAGGTTCAACAACTGATTCAACCGTGTAAAGTCGATTCGCCTTCGACCACGGGCCACAGAGAAAAGAACCCACCTCGATGGGGTTACAAAATCAACCTAGGTCCAATGTTGTCCTTGTCTGTTTGGGTTAAACTAAGCCACAAATATTTTACGAATTACCTAACTAATACCTATGAGCACAGGATTTCAAAGTATCATCACTAGGTCTTTCTACTTTGTAAAGGATATCAGCTTCTTTCGTAAGCACGTTTTAAATTTTGAACTATGAACATTATAGGATTTTTTATGGATTTCATAATCATACCAAAAGCAGACCAATGTGAACGTAGACATCCATTGTGGAGGGAAAATGAGAGTGAGACAGATCGTCAACATGCTGATAGAGAGTCCCCACCCCGATAAAGATGGAGTCATTACAAGATGTGATGTCCAATGCGAAAAGTCAGTATTTAATAAAAGAAGGTTAAAATAAAAATTTTCTTGGGCAGATGGGCTGATATACCCGCTTAGCTGTGGTTTTTCAAACGCATTCAACGTTTTTTTGACGCCTTCCATTCGAGCTGCCTCAAGGTTAACGACAATCTCCACCGCAAAGATTTGGGGCTGGTTTTTTGAGTTTGTGTATTTAACGCAGCGCTTTCAGTGCCGTGAGAGAGCTACCTCGGTGTTTCAAGCGCCCTGTATGCGATTCTTCGCTGGTCAACCATTTCAGGCGAAGAGAGCACCTATCCCTTTTTCATCAATTTTACGTTACTAATGAGTAGTATCGAATTATTGAGCACCCATTCCCACTAACGGGTTTGTAAACAGCCGTGAACAATGGGGGTTCGAGTAAGCTTCTTTAACTTAAATTTAAACTTTAACTTAGATTTCGAATTAATTTGATCAATTTCAGTTTAATTTATTAATTTTCAACCCTTCCTGTGACCATGATAAATATGAGTGGACAAGCAACATTAGGTTAACCAAGAGAAATGAAATCGCCAGGTTACTCTAGTTCCCTAGTTTGATTGAAAAATTTACAAACGATATCAAACGATGTCATTTGCTCCACCCGGAGTGCTTCGGCACACCGACGCATCTTCACTCCAATATAGCTTATCATTTCAAGACATTTAAGTATGGGTTGAAAGCTTAGATGTGGGATGAAAGCAATGTTGAAACTGTTTATTTAGGTTTTTTTCAGCTGAGGAATGTCACAATCGAGAGATTCAGCTGAGTCCCCCGTGGAAACCAAATAAATGCATCAATCGAAATAATTCCACAGTTGTTCTAGTGCTTGAAACTCTATAGGTAACACATTTTCCGATGGAGTCACGGGAAGAGTGGTCACGTGC
>NW_008751850.1:534999-537027 GCF_000715545.1 Opisthorchis viverrini
TATTTTCTCAAACGTTTTAGAGTGGCGTATGCTACGGCCTTCAAAATGACACCTTAGTGAGAAACCGGACAGTTGGAGACCCGATGGTACCCTACTGGTCACTTCAATGCTGCAGTAAGTTGTCACACGTGTGTTTGCCCTGTAAGCTCGAAATTTTGTTCCGCAAAGCGGAGATCGTGTTTCACGTGCATTTGACCTCCAGTATCATTAGATTCACAGGAAACCCACTCTACCCTGAGGGGACTGGTAAGTTACTTTGCGACAGGGCTCTCACTTGAATGTACGCTCATCATTCGACTGTACAAATTTAGTGTTGCAGTCAACAAAAAGGGGGAAAATAAATTTTGAATTTGAAACATTTGTAAATGCATTGTTGGTTTGACCAACCCTTTCACTGAACGTTGTTTGACCTGTTTATTCTTGTTGGATTTCCTCGAATCTTATACTATTCTGGCTATGAGCGGCTTAATGTACACTACTCGTGTGACCACGGAATTTTTACTTTCGTTTTGATCTTGTTCATGCAAAAAGTGAAGGCATGGAAGGTAACGTGGCATGCTAGCAAAGACTTCATCTTCATTATCTCATTTCGTCTTGTTGCACGCTTGTTTGGTGTTCTATGAAAGTGATACTGATGAAATAAACATATAGAAAGCAAAACATCGTCGTTCTCAGACTCACAAATGACGGTTAACGATCTCCAAGATGCCTTGATTGGTCAAAGGACAATGCAACCAACAAGATAGTGTTTTGACCTTGAGCCTTTCATCGTGCAGACCATACGGCGCCCAGTTAGGAACCGAGCTAAGTTACTCATGACCCTCAGCCGTCTTCTAAATCGTACACTGATTTCAGTCGGGTGGATCTAGAAGATCCGATTCGATGAGAATGTCGCACGGCATTGTCCGTAGAATTCACGGGTTGAAAACTGATGACCAAGTTGCTCCTGTCTTTAGACATCTTCAAAGCGTGTACAAGAGGTGTACTTCTGAAGTATGAAACCGGAATAAAGTAAACACGCCGCTCTGGTCTGTAGTTTAGGTCAGAGTTCCATCTACATCTGAATTTCATAGTTGCCACTCAAATCAGCAGTAGGCGCACCCAATACGCGGTGTGCATAACTACCATACACAAATTAGGTAGAACACGAATGCTTAATGGGCAACTATCACGAGAAAACGGAGTGGGGAGGGCTATGGCCGTTCGATAGGATATTCGGAATAGAATTACTCCAAGTGTCAAAATACCTAGGAGGTCGACCGAAGAGCAGCATAACTTGGGGTAAAAAAGCGACTTCAAGATAGCGGATACCCAATGGGTTTAATTAATCGGCAACAAAGACGGGTACTGGTGCCAACAAGGAGTGGATCGGAACAGCGGTCATTCCATACAAAGTAGGGACATCTGAAGTCATTAGAAGAGTACTGAATGCGGCTAACATTAGAGTAGCTTTCCAGAAGCGGAAGACTTTACGCTCGGTGTTGGTGCATTTGAAGGATCGCGTTCCGGTTAATAGGACTAGGAACTGTGTATACAAAATAAAATGTAACGAATGTACGAAGGTTTATATAGGTCAGACAGCCACGGAATTGCACACCAGAATCGGTGAGCATACCGCGTTCCATAACAGACCACCGAGGAACGCAGAGGAATACCAGGCACAGTCAGCCGGTAGTTGGTTGTTCCAGGCTTAGGGTCTGAAGCAACCTTCGGTGTTCTACAAGGAATGTCTAAGAAGTATACACGGAATCGGTTGGAACCTATGAATTCGTAATCAGATGATCAGGAGATGGGTTTCTGATGAAGAAGGGAGTACGTTTCTCAAATAGTGCATCCAGTAAGGCAAAATAAGCTAACTGGGCCATGTGGTATGCATGCCACGTTACCACCTGTCTATACGAGCGCTGTTTTCTGTGCCTAGTTTGGAATGGCGGAAACCTAGCAGTGGGCAGAAGCTGATATGGCAGAAGGGCGTAAGGAATATTAAGAACCCTTCGAGTACCTTCGGTGTAGGCCGCCTTCCGGGAT
>NW_008751850.1:538457-540968 GCF_000715545.1 Opisthorchis viverrini
GATGTCCTGTCGAATGGCTGCGGTACTTGGCTATTCCGGGGTCAGGATCTGAGGCATCTTTCGGTGTTCTACAAGGTATGTCTAAGGAGTATACACGGAATCGATTGGGACCCGTGAATTCGTAATCAGATGATCAGGAGATGGGATTCTGATGAAGCAGGAGATACGTTTCTCAAAGAATGCATCCAGCAATGCAAAATAAGTTAACTGGGTCATGTGTTATGCTTGCTAAGTCACCGCCTGTCGCGCCGTTTTTTTATGTGCGTAATTTGGGGTGGTTGGAACCCAGCAGTGGGCAGCTGTTGATATGGCAGAAGGGCGTAAGAGATATTAAGAAACTTTTGCGTGCCTTCGGTGTAGTTCGCCTTCCGGGATGGGATCCAAACACCCTCCACTGTGCTTCGCGGCTAACCGATCTCGATTTCCGTTCACACTGTTCGGCTGAGTGTTGAATGTGAAGGCATCTTGGATGTTTTGTGGTAGGCTAGCTTTAGATCCCCTCTCAATCACATCTCTTTCTGCTTTCTAATATAGGGCTCCGTTGAGATAGATCGATATGGTTTTACGGCAGCAAAACACCAGTGTTCATATCTGGTGTTGCTATCAATGATAGTGATGAGGTTTCAACAGACCAGGGGCAAAGAAATGGCTTTCAATGATCTCTAAACTACTGTTGTCATCACAGGTTGTGCACGAAGCGGCGATTGTGGCGTTTTAGCATATACTTTAGAGTACATAAGTGAATTTTTCGGGCAGATCAGATGAGTGTTCAAACTAATGGTGCTCTTTACTCCTCTGGTATTGACGCGCAAAGTATTTTTGCTCAAAGTGATCAATAGTTCCCATGCCCAGAATGCATGAATTCCGGCAGCAGGGCTACTAGCTACTGCTATTCACCTTGAGTGCAAAAGCTGGACAGAGCAGACGATGCAGAGTACTGGCGAAAGTAACACGTCAGAAGACAACACGATCGGTCACTATCCGTCAGAATTCGATTCAAATTCCATCGACTCGCCGTCGGAATACTTCAGTGTGTCTAGGCTGGATGTCGGAGCAGGCGGACGTTACCCAGTCAACAATGTAGCTAAACAAACAAGGCACTGAGAACAGACCAGCAGCCGGTGAAACAAGCATGAGAAGCCAAACAATGAATGTAGAGTTCGGATCGGCTTCCGGGATGAATGTTTACACAACATAAAAACCCACTGGGAAATCAACCAGGATCTTTTACTTGAGTAAATCTCCAGTGGATATCACCTTTCCCTCATAATTTTTCCCAAAGCCCTTGGATAGCTCATGTCTGGTTTCTCCCTTCTCCGGAGCTCAACCTTATGTCCTATTTGACCTCAGATGAGATGAGTTTTCAAACCACTGGAGCTCTTTACTCCTCTGATGGAGTACTTTACTCCTCTTTCCAGTGGACATCACCTATCCCTCATCATGTTTCTCATCATGTTTCTTGGACAGTTCATGACTGGTTTCTCCTTTCTGACGATTAACTCAACTGAACTCCAGTCTTATCTGTCTTGCATGGTCCTTCGATGGGTAAACTAACGCAAGATTTGCCACAGGTGATGTTTAGAGCAATGTGAAACCGAGCTACTGGGCAAACAGGTCACTGATACTGCCCCATCCTCCTAAAACTCAGGCCTGTTTAAGTTACTACATTTGACTCGTGTGACTTTCAGAGATTAGGAAAAAGATTGAAACACTTGTTTACAAAATTGTCCCAGAGGCGGTCACAAGGCAAAGGCATTCGTTGTCGTTAAACTTCCAGAGAGAAAGGCCGAGAATGGAGGTCATTGGGAGGTTGGACAAACTTCGCTGTATGCACACATGATGCAGGTCCTGTGTGACACCAGAGTTCAGGAGAGGAAAGTAAAGCTTCCGTTTTGATTAAAGGCAAACGTGACTTTATTCCCCATCCCTACGGTTCACTGTGGTGCACCACGGAGCAAGAGATGATTCCCGAAACAGTGCCCCACTAAAGCCCACGGCCACCGGAACAGCCGATGTCGGCTTCACAGAGATGGCGCTCCGTGTATTGGAATGCTAGTCTCAAGTGATGAGATATGGCTTTTCGCCGTTTCGCTGGTTCAACTCGCACACCCAATAACCGGAGACAACGCATTGTCAGTAGTATCCATCGCTAACATGCTCACGTTGCACATCCGATTTCCGGCGTCCGGATCTCGATGGCGCCAATGATAGTGAGTTGTGTTAAGGGCAGAACTTTAGTCCAGCATTTCCACCATTTGGTGTAAGCGAAACGGAATGCTTGCGCTAGGACAAGAGAACGGCTGTTCACAAGAGAATGACTGCAGGTGAATCCTATGAATTTCGTCACCACCTGTAATAAGTTTTGAATTTCGTGAACTTACACTGTGAGACAATATAAGTCACCATCAATCGACAGAATTTCATTGATTTCCTCAGACTTTAACAGGAGAACCAGCTCCAAACACAACTGGACTAAAAAACTGCCAATCGAATAACCTTTTTCGTTGAGAC
>NW_008751850.1:541087-544825 GCF_000715545.1 Opisthorchis viverrini
GTGAAATTGTCGGGCAGATGAGATGAGTGTTCAAACCAGCGGTGCTCTTTACTCCTCTGGTATTGACGCGCAAAGTACTCCTGCTCAAAGTGATCAATGGTTCCAACGCCGTTGGCGGGGAAACTATCTACTGCCATTCACCTTGAGTGCAAAAGCTGGACGATGCAGAGTACTGGCGAAAGTAACACGTCAGNGGGGGCAAAGAAATGGCTTTCAATGATCTCTAAACTACTATTGTCATCGTAGGTTTTGGACGAAGCGTTAATTGTGGCATTTTAGCACATAATTTAGTGTATGCAAGTGAAATTGTCGGGCAGATGAGATGAGTGTTCAAACCAGCGGTGCTCTTTACTCCTCTGGTATTGACGCGCAAAGTACTCCTGCTCAAAGTGATCAATGGTTCCAAAGCCGTTGGCGGGGAAACTATCTACTGCCATTCACCTTGAGTGCAAAAGCTGGGCAGAGCAGAAGGGACAAAATATGCTGACGTACGACAATAGATGCGATGCAGTGCACCGGTGAAAGTAACACGTCAGAGGACAACACGATCTGTCAGCAGCCGTCAGTGTAAACTAAACGGAATGATTACGCTAGGACAAGAGAAGGGCTGTTCACACGAGAATGACTGAAGGTGAATTCCATGAATCTCGCCACCACCTGTGATAAGTTTTGACATTTGTGAACTTCCATTGTGAGACAATATGAGTCACCACTCGGGCATCACTCGACAGTATTTCATTAATTTCCTTAGACTGTAACAGGAGAACCAGCTCCGAACGTAGCTGGACTACACAACTGGCAATGGAATAACCTTTTCCATTGAGACAGAATTAATTGGTTGTTCTTCACTTGCTCTTGACAGATGAGTTCCATTTTTAGCATCACTTTTTGGCTTGCCGAGGACTTTCCACGTGAGCTTGATAAACAGCCCGTTTTCGGCTCCAAATGAAGAATGACTGATGGTGAATTCCATGAATCTCGCCACCACCTGTGATAAGTTTTGACATTTGTGAACTTCCATTGTGAGACAATATGAGTCACCACTCGGGCATCACTCGACAGTATTTCATTAATTTCCTTAGACTGTAACAGGAGAACCAGCTCCGAACGTAGCTGGACTACACAACTGGCAATGGAATAACCTTTTCCATTGAGACAGATTTAATTGGTTGTTCTTCACTTGCTCTTGACAGATGAGCTCTATTTTTAGCATCACTTTTTGGCTCGCCGAGGACTTTCCACGTGAGCTTGATAAACAACCTGTTTTCGGCTTCAAATGACACGTTTGTACGCGTCAGTGTTCAATGGATCGATAAGCTGATTCTCATCAGGGCCAGACACGGGTTCACGGCCTTAAGAAGGCATTGGGAAAAGTGAGGTCCACAACAGATTTTGCATAGCGGAGTGCGACCCACATTATTAGGAAACTCACACAGAACGCCTAGTCAGCAGTATCGTTGTACTCGTTCGATTCCAAAGGCACAGTCAGCCGTTAAGGTCACCGGAGCCGGTTCATCGTTTAATGCCTGGGTTTATCCAGCCACGCCAAACCCAACAGATGGCCGTCGGTGTTGTACCTTCCGAGGCTTGCTCTTGTGACACACTAAGCCAGTGAACAAAATATTCACAGCCCAGGATGCACTACCAATTTTGTATGAACCCCGATGCGGGGGATGACTTTTTGCCCCTTGAATTTGTGTCCAAGTTACAAACTACACGACAATCAATCATTTCTGTCTCCTAGCTTCTATCTTAATAGGTGGGTGCCCTTGCTTTTATGGCGTGATCAGACCGTCGGAATGAATGAGTAGCTCCGGAGCGGATAGGGTTCCCATTCAGACATTCCCTGTCATCAGNTGATAGTGATGAGGTTTCAACAGACCAGGCCCAAAGAAATGACTCTCAATGACGAAGCGTTAACTGTGGTATTTTAGAATATACAAGTGAATTTTTCGGGCAGATGAGATGAGTTTTCAAACCACTGGAGCTCTTTACTCCTCTGATGGAGTACTTTACTCCTCTTTCCAGTGGACATCACCTATCCCACATCATGTTTCTCATCATGTTTCTTGGACATTTCATGACTGGTTTCTCCTTTCTCCGGAGCTTAACCGTATGTCCTATTTGACGAAATTTGCGCGTCAATTTGATTCTGACGATTAACTCAACCGAACTCCAGTCTTATCTGTCTTGCATGGTCCTTCGATGGGTAAACTAACGCAAGATTTGCCACAGGTGATGTTTAGAGCAATGTGAAACCGATCTATTGGCGAACAGGTCACTGATACTGCCCCATCCTCCTAAAACTCAGGCCTGTTTAAGTTACTACATTTGATTCGTGTGACTTTCAGAGATTAGGAAAAAGATTGAAACACTTGTTTACAAAATTGTCCCAGAGGCGGTCACAAGGCAAAGGCATTCGTTGTCGTTAAACTTCCAGAGAGAAAGGCCGAGAATGGAGGTCATTGGGAGGTTGGACAAACTTCGCTGTATGCACACATGATGCAGGTCCTGTGTGACACCAGAGTTCAGGAGAGGAAAGTAAAGCTTCCGTTTTGATTAAAGGCAAACGTGACTTTATTCCCCATCCCTACGGTTCACTGTGGTGCACTACGGAGGGAGAGATCATTCTAGGAACAATGACCCGCTAAAGCCCATGGCCGGCTCAACAACCGATGTCGGCTTCACAGAGATGGCGCTCCGTGTATTGGAATGCTAGTCTCAAGTGATGAGATATGGCTTTTCGCCGTTTCGCTGGTTCAACTCGCACACCCAATAACCGGAGACAACGCATTGTCAGTAGTATCCATCGCTAACATGCTCACGTTGCACATCCGATTTCCGGCGTCCGGATCTCGATGGCGCCAATGATAGTGAGTTGTGTTAAGGGCAGAACTTTAGTCCAGCATTTCCACCATTTGGTGTAAGCGAAACGGAATGCTTGCGCTAGGACAAGAGAACGGCTGTTCACAAGAGAATGACTGCAGGTGAATCCTATGAATTTCGTCACCACCTGTAATAAGTTTTGAATTTCGTGAACTTACACTGTGAGACAATATAAGTCACCATCAATCGACAGAATTTCATTGATTTCCTCAGACTTTAACAGGAGAACCAGCTCCAAACACAACTGGACTAAAAAACTGCCAATCGAATAACCTTTTTCGTTGAGACAGATTTAATTGGTTGTTCTTTGCTTGAACTTGTCAGACGAGTACTATTTTTAGCATCACTTTTCGGCCCGCCTAGAACTTTCCACGTGAGCTTTATAATTAGCGCGTTTTCGGCTTCACATGGCACGTTTGTACGCGTTAGTGTCCAGTAGATCAGCTGATTCGCAGGTTCATTGGCTTTCTGGTTTGGCCAGACTCGGGTTCACGGTATTAAGAAGGCATAAAGAAAACTGTGGTCCACAACAGACTTCGCCCAGCAAAGTGTGTCCACATTGCCAGAAAACTCACACAGAACGTCTAGATAGCACTATCGTTGTACTCGTTCGCTTCCAAAGGCACAGTCAGCCGTTAAGGCCACCGGAGCCGGTTCATGGTTTAATGCCTGGGTTTTTATAGCCTCGCTAAACCCAACAGATGGCTGTCAGTTTTGTTGCTTCCAAAGCTTGCACTTGTGACACACTAAGCCAGTGAACAAAATATTCACAGCCCAGGATGCGTTACCAATTTCGTATGAACCCCAATACGGAGAGAGGGGATGACATTTTGCCCCTTGAATTTGTGTCCA
>NW_008751850.1:545739-546608 GCF_000715545.1 Opisthorchis viverrini
AGACAGACTTCGCCCTGATTGATTCACATGGCATTCACTATTCTTTGAATTTAACTTTTGACCAAAGGATAGCTCTATGGTTAACACGCCAACTTACGGACCGGATGGTCCGTGGTTCGAGCCCAAAACCGGCATCTCGACTGATCCTGGCCGGGCCTGAGCAGTCTCGCAGTATCTCAGCCCTCCCGCTTACTCTGGATGGAATGAGAGCTAGTCACCGAAAGGTGTTGTAAAACTGCAAAAACTAGGTTAAATTTAGTATCCAACGCTGAGATGAAGACAAGGTATCAACATTTTACAGTCAGTGTCTTGTTGTGCTATTCAGTTTTCGCTCAATGTGCCACTGATTTCGAGTACAAATGTCTTTTAACTCGCCATCTACTCGGTAATCTACTCTTCAACCCACGTGAATTAACACTGCCAACTGGAGTGAGGTAACAATGAATCCTTACAAGTGAGGGCCGTAGTTGAGTAGGAACGTCATCATTTGTCGATAGAAACTTTAAATTTATTGTTGACGTTGAGCGCAGCGAAGCCAACTGACAAAAGCCGACGAGAGAGAGAAACCCACAAATACGAGTGATCGGAAGCGATCGCAAATGAACCAATCCAAACGAGTCTTCGATAAATTCTACCAGCAATGCAGTTGAGGTTGGAAAAGACAGTATATTCAACATACCCCTAACCACTAGGCTTGTCTGATTTTCAACAGTTCGTTCAGTTATATGTTTCAATAATCCCACTGTCTCGCCAGTGTTCCTTTTAGAGTTTTCAGCTTCTGTTATTCGAGGGAGCATGACATCAGCATTAAAACCGACCAGGTGCGAACTGAATGACCAAAACTCACAGATTTTGTTTTGCTACGCTCG
>NW_008751850.1:550598-551665 GCF_000715545.1 Opisthorchis viverrini
GATGCTGTGAACTTTGGTCCGGTTGGGATTTCCACCCCCTGTTTTTTTCTGATGATCCTACGTGAACTGACTACCACATACAGTCACGTGTCAACTCGGGTTATCTAAGACCGCTTTCCATATGCTCCCAGTTCCACACCATCTGTTCTGTTCATGCTGTGTCCCACGTCTAAGGCTCGACCAACTTCGTAACCTAGTCGCTTGGCCTGACGAAGCTTTTGTGTCAAAAGCGAAACGTTGCACCGCGAAAAATCTGCCGATTGCCACAAAACGTTTCCGAAAACGATAACTACCTAATCGCTTCCAAGCTATTTCCACCTGATTGACTGTAAATGGTTGAACCGTCCAAATGGTGAGTCGGCTAGTTTGTGGTACGACACACCACGCAGAGCAGAGCGAACTAAAGAACTGACTGGAATTCCCTGCAAAGCTCGACCCACATTTGATGACACCTGTCAAATAGAATATTCTCCGTTCGAAGTTGATCATGAATAGATGACACACGTCGCCCGTTGCGCACCAGTTTGAACTTGAATGTCACTTTTCCTGTGTACATTAAACCAACCTAACATTACCTCAATCAGGTGAGCGATGCAAACTAAAGATTGGCTTTTATACCATACTGTGAACTGAGTCAGAATTGCTGGGCTGATTTATCAGTTGACTAGCCGAGTTCTTTCAAGGGTGCCAGAAACTTTAGAAGATATTCACGCTTCTTACCGACTTCAAAAGATCCGACCACATGGGCCTGTGTATTCGCCTGAATTTCCATATAGGGCATCAGATATGCATTCGTTCGTAGTTACATTTATTTTGTTCATCAGTTCATAAGTCCCCCAATAAAGGTGTCTATCACGTGTTATAAAATCTCCCGATAAGATGGTCGGTCGATGAGATGAATCGCTGCACTTTTGGTTTTAAGGGGATCCGGCAGTTAATCAGATATTGAGTCACAGTTAGATTCTTGGCGGTACATTTTAAGATCCCTAACGACCAGAATTTTCGCGGAAATACCTCTCGCATGGCAGCAAACACAACACACTATTTTCGTAAAGGAAACTACTCAC
>NW_008751850.1:551675-552693 GCF_000715545.1 Opisthorchis viverrini
CGATGGGCCTTGAAAGCAAGCAGAATATTGACCCTAGAGCCCCGCTCCAACCAAGAAGGCCCTATGGACAAGCCACACTCTTTTGCTTCGAATCTAGTGAAAACGACTGAGGTTGTACGTTTACCTTTTCCCGAGGACTGTGTCTTGCGAAGGGGACTCAGAATCACGACCGGAACGTCAGATTTCAATCAGATTTCTCTTCCGCTACAAACGTGTGCCGGTCTTTGCGAAGTTACTAGGTGTCCCATGTATTATTTACCTATAGCAAACGTAGATTTATCACACAACTAGTGTAATGAGTTGTGACTGACGGTTATTCTTCGATTCCCAGATGCAAACACGTGACCAACGCCGTAATCACGAAAAGGCAAGTATTGATTTACCGATAATCTACCCGAGTTCCAGTCGGAATACATATCTAGGTAGAAAGACTATCACGTGACTTTTCGAGCGATTTGTGGTCGGAGTGGTGTTATTCATGGTTGAGGAACTTCTCCACTCACTGACGTCAGGAAGGCGACTGATTGTGCTGTTGTCTTTCTCTTCTTTGACAGCGGACTGGGAAGGATTAGGAGACGCTAAAAATTTGTCTGTTGGTGTCACTTTGCGTTGCGGAATCTTCAGAAACTTATCGAAAATTCCCTGCAAGTCCTTTGATACATCCTTGGAAAACCGGGTGTTCATAGGTGTTTCAGGTGGGGTGAATCCCATCTCTAAATCCCGCCAGATTCCAACAGGCCATCATTTTTTACTATATTAAAACCGCTTTATTGACGTTTGGGGCACATTCGCGTTTAACTTCAGTTGCTTACTCAAGTTCATGTGAAATTCATACGGAAATGTGTATACTCGCCGTTACATTGGGGAAGCGAGACATCTGGGTGCAGAAGTAAGTCAACATCATTACAGACTACATTCGCCTCGATCCTGCAGTTCATCCTATTTCCCCAAGCACCAACAAGGGAGACGTGTATCCGCCCATTTATCTATCTATCTATCTATCTATCTATCTATCTAT
>NW_008751850.1:556974-566026 GCF_000715545.1 Opisthorchis viverrini
TCGAAAACGCGCTTTCTAACTGCCTCATTACGGATTCGCCGACATCAACCTACATGGGCTATGGTTCTGAGACAACGACTGTCGAACACTTAGGACCGAAAGTGTGGAAAATTACACTACCTGGTTGGAAATAGCTTGCCGAGTGCGTGATTGATACAGTAGTATTACCTATGGATGAGTTGAATCTCCATCCAGAAAGGCGCTAATTGTCAACGCGACAGAGTTTACTGGCTGGTGCTTTCATATTTGGTTGCCAGGTCACAGACTATCCATCTCTCGATCTCTTCCAGTCAGCACAGGACTGTGTACAAAGAACTCTGTGAAAATTGTCACGTTTCTCACATAACGGTCACATTGTGGTTGACCGAAATTCTGTAGCGAGGCATCCTACACCGAAATGTTCCAGGTAATAGCCCGACGCATTCAAGCTGCTTGTTTTCTCCACATCTGGGGAGCCCTTACCAATTCGACAGACAAAGAAATACCTAAAACCGTTTCACAAATTTGAAAACTGCTCTCGCGAAAATGACTGAAGGTGTTAGTTAAATGTCTAGCAGTTTTGAATGCTTGAAAATCAATTAACTTCCGCAATCTATCAGAAAGTTCATGAAATTATCCTCTAGGGCACGATAATAAAGGGTGAAGTCCATAAGTTCATTGTCATTCTACAAACCTTGACTTTTTAATTCAACGCCGATACAAGGCAACGGGATTTTGAAACACAGTTGACCTGCTCAGTTTAGACCGACAAAAGTAGCCTTTTCTATGAGAATTTGTGCAACATGTCGGTTGTGCACGATAAGACACCCCAGTTTTTCGTGGCGGAACAAATGTCAGTTTATATGCGTGGTTTTATGACCGACTACGCCACACAGACAGTAACGCTTCTTGGAGAGACCATCCGAGTGACTGAACGAACTNTGAGCAGTGGAAACCAAAGAAGATTGACAGGATCTCCCTTGTATCTGAGTTTTTTCCTATTTAATATTGTGTACACAAGAGCCTAGTGGTAAACAATACTGTTTTTAAAATCTTGTCTTCATTGATTATTGTTTGATAATTGGTTGACGAAAAAGCCTTACCTCGTTAGGATTTGTGTAGTCGATGGGTATACAGTTGAAATTGCTCCGGCTTTCTCGAAGACATGACACTCTGAAGGTGAAAATTACAAGACAGTTGCCTCCATTGGGGTTCATTTATCCGCTTTCATGCTTTCTAATTAAAAACCAATTTTGTCTGTTTAATTGATATGTTTAATTTATGTGTAATTCGTAATTTTTTTCTACATTGAGTGTAGTGACTGATTAGCAGATTCAAAAAACTATGTTGTTTGTCCCTCTAACTAGGTATAGACGTTTAAATATCCAATGGATTACCTGCTTTCTTAGGTCCTGAAAAAGAGGTACACCTTTTAGAGCAGACCCCTGGCTATCGCTTCAATGTGTATTACAATACTCGATGTATCAATCTTCCACAGGTTTACCCTCTAAATTGTTGGAATCATTCTTTTGTGTGATTGTGGCGATTTATGAACAGTCTTATTTGGCCTTCATGTTTAACACTACACTACAAGGTCACATGTGGCGCATTTTCCAACGTTTGATGGAGAATGCAATGAAATCACCCGGTAAACGTCTTGTTCCGAGTGTGATTTATGCCTATAATGGATGATTAACCATACAAAACCCATTGTGGGGTTGTTGGCCCTTGGAATTTTGTGACGAGGCAATTTACGATGGCACTTCCCACTTTCCGAGTCACTCAACTCCTTCACCATGGCCAGCGAGGACTTTTATGAAGGTGAACTGCTGCGATACTTACCGCCGAATAATGAATACCGTGGCATTCAAGCCAAACGCAACACTTGAGCCTACACTGTTCGTCACTTGCTTCCGCCGTGAAAACAATATCTGCCTCAGAAAGACAAAGTTGTCCAATCCGGAACATCAGACTGAACACCCAGCACTGATCACGTGACTAGTCATAAGGCATCTCACGGATTCGTTCCCTGACTGCCTTAAAACCCAATCAACCTACTTACTTACTCACTTGGCCTGACGAAGCTTTTGTGTCAAAAGCGAAAAGTTGCCCAGCAACAAATCCACCGATTGTTTAACAAACCCCTCTGAAACTATGACTTCCCAATCGGTTCCAAACATTTTCCAATAGATTCAACACTCTTGTTCATCAAAACGTCCTCAAATGTGCATTTCGGAGGTCAGCAGCTGATGTGCTTGGGAAAATGGTCACTTGACGGTCCACTTACGCTGAGATCCTTCAACCAGCCGGGGTATTCCTGCTTTTGCACATTCTCTTGTACATGAGCGAATATGCACTCATTTGCAGACTAATTTGGTTTTTCGGGAGACTCACCTAGAACCCAGGTGAATCTCTCGTTTGTGATGTTTCCAGGCGGAAAGTTGGGGGGATTGTGCTTACCGGATGAGCCCCAAAACGGGCGAAACCGGTCGTGGGCTCTCGACGGATTTCCAGCAACCTTATGAGTAGCGTATTACACATATATTCTCTTGTACATCTTAATGGTAATAACTTTAGTTCCTCAGTGCTAGTCTTCGAAACGTGAATGAAGGGTAATTGGTGAGTTGGCAAAACTCAGCTCGTCTGGATGGATTGGCATGTGATGGAATGGCATTGCCGGAGATGTTAGACAATGCATAGCGGAACACTGGTTCCTGATGACTGGTAATTTTCTGCGCACTTCGGTTTAGCTCATCGGTATCAAATTATCAATAACGAGAAATCAGAGATATGTATTTCACGGGAAAGGGGTCAGCCGGGTTTTTTGCAGTCTGATGGGTCGTTAAATGGAAAGAGCACGCGTGTTACGTCCATGGGGTCCCATGGGGTTTCTTTTGAACCAGCATGATTACTTGAACCAGTTGAGTCGACTGGCGATCAATCGATATCTAAGGCTAGGTCCAAAATTTGTCTCGAGGATCACCACTACTAGGGTGAAATGCAACTCTCTTTACCGGTTCTGTGGAGAATGTTGAACCGATAGGTGTCTCAATTCAGATGGAAATAGCACTTATTCCAACAAACCAGAACTCAGGATCCTTGACTGACTGCAAGCTATTGCAGTCAGCAAACCGGCGAGCAACTCTACCTGGCAGTCACCCAATTGATTTGTATTGTTTCTTTCAGACATCAGAGATCATTTATTCCTAACGTTCGATTATTCCCGCATGTTCACCTGGAATTTCCTCGAGAACAAAGCACCCATGGCTTTGTTGAACAAACCCATCCACATGCATTTAAAATTGACAGATATTTTTTTAAAAATATGTCAGCTAATTCGACAGGCCGGAATTAACCCAGCGGAAACATCCTATAGTGGACTGGCCTATAGCCGACATCTTTGGTAGCTGATAAGTTGCATGTTGATCTGTCAGCCGAACTTGGCAACTATCTTGCAGACTTTTGCCATCATCCGTGATGACATCATTAGTTCGCTGCTTGGTGCGTAGTTCCTGTCTTCTTGCTTGTAGTACACACCCAAAACCGCGCTGATGACGAAATAACAGATCGACAAAAACGGGAACAAATACCGACGAATGCACCTGAACTTTCAGTGTTCCAAATAACCAAATAACGCGAGTGCCCTCAATACTAGGGATTTTCGGTAAACTGAAAAGTGTTAGACATCAATAAAACGAATGACACACAGCAATACCTACTTCAGACTCTCCATATGGTTGTAGGTAGGTAGTTTGTGTTAAAAGTACGTCCTTCAGTTGATCACCATCATCATCAACGTCATCATCATCGCCATTATCGACAGCATGATATCAGTGATAAACACTGATGCTTTGCTGCCGTACAACCATGATTTATTGGTTTTGTTTTATTTATTTATTTATTTATTTATCTGTCTATCTATTTATTTATTTATTTATTTATTTATTAATTGATTCGACGACAAGCTTGACGACACGACAACAATACGCTTCAAACTGAAGTGAATCAGAGATTTACAAGCAACAGAAGATAGATTTTAAAATTGTGGTAACAGCCGAACTGAACCTGCTTCAGTGGAGAGCCCTCATTGAAAAAATTAGATGTTCAGGTCCCAAGTGACACTCTGTTTTTTACTCACTCCAGGCGGACTGTTTTTCAAAGTGGACCAGATGGAGAAGGGTAGCACGGAATACCAACAAAACTGACCGGCTCCTTATAAAATTATACAATGAACTGAATGCTATTCTTTTTTACTCCAAATTAATGACTTGTTTGACCCCAGAGAGAAGAATCTGTCAGCAGAAACGATCACATTAGTCGGATTCCACCGACCAAAGGAACCATCGTTTTGTCGCCTACTGGTTATTCTTCACACTCTAATGGGGGTGTTAAGTTGAGGATTCTGTATGTTAAAGTCATTTTGAACTTACAAATCTGTCATTTCTGGACGGTGCTGAATAAATCAAAGTTGTTCGCGAATTGAGCTTTCGATGACTATCGCGAACGGAACTTTCTTCGGCAAACGATGGTTCGGCAGTTCGTCGCGTCTCTGCTAGTCTTAACGGTGGTTCATTTTATTCCACTTACTCTCAATGGACTGTAGAAAAAATGCGACCGATGCTTAGCTGATAAATGCGAGTACTGTCTTGCTCCTAGACCACACAGACCAGTCGAGAATATGACATTGGGAGATTTTGAATTTTCAGGGCACGTCAACTCAGTCCACGCCGAAAAGCCAGGATACACTCCCCAGCTGTCTCACCACACCGCCGACTAACCATGTAAACAGTTTAGCACTCACCTTCTAGCCGGAATTTCGCAGGGTCAACTCATCCCGAGATGCGTTTGGCTGATTCTCACTATGAATGACACAAATGCACAGTAGTTATCGAATTTTCAGCGTAAACTGACTTAACCCACCGAAATATATGCTTATTGCACCATCTTGAAGTAAGCACACAAAACTAACCTGATTGATTAGACTGGTTGTAGCTCATGACTACCGATTAAGCTGGTGGCATGCGTTGTTAACCTGTTTGTGTTCAGTTATTCGATTTTCTGTTATTGTCAGTAGTCCCTAGCTCACTCAGGTCAAATAAACCACAAAAGAGCTCCAAATACGACGTAGCGCTGCCGCAGTTTGTGAAGGCATCCGCTCCACCAGGAGCAGACGCCATGGCGCTCCGTCAAGGTTGCGACCTTGACAATTTGGAGATTTTAAACTACCAATGCACGACGATCTTCAAGTTGATAAACCAACAGATTTTTGCATAATTTTTATTCAGAGGAGTGAAGTTTCACTTATATTTTGGGGAACAAAACTCCTGATTGATAAATCACAATATGTGGGAAGCATTCTCTTGGAAGGCTTGTTCTACCGCTTCGTTTGTACTAACTGCAATTATAGGTACCATTGCGTCACTGCCACACATATTAGTGTGCTGGCCAGCTGCAGTTGTGGAGCAGGATTCAGTAGACAAGGGCAATGGAAACCGTTTAAAAACGCATAGCTCGAAGTGGTTTGTTTATTTCTTTTTCTTGGTCTCGATTTTTGTGTTTTCAACTTGGTTTAATGAAGCGTTACCTGAGCCAGAGGGGACGAGATGGCCCAAGTATGCCTGAGCCAGAGGGGACGAGATGCCCCAAGTAGGTAGAGCGCGAATTTGCTGACCGGAAGGTCCGTGGTTCGAACCCGACCTCTGCATCTCGACTGGCCCTGTCTAAACTTGGGCAACCTGGCAGTATCGCAGCCCTCGTGCAACCTTCGGGTGGCATGGCAGTTAAGCACCGACAGGACGCCACAGCTGAACGACTTCCCTCGATTTTCACCTGATCTGAGCTTATTTAATCCGTCAATTGGCTAATTCGTCAAGTTCTCCTCTCCTCTATATGACAGATGTCTCGTCTTACGACCAGCGCCCAGAAAGCCTGATATCGTCCGAGAAAACCTTCCTTTTGACTCTTCAGCGAAAAACTGATGAATGGTTTGAAACTGAAAATCAGGGACAGATTAGCAACTCAATTCAGGCTGATTCAACCATTTCGGACTGTAAACCAATTCAAGCACGCTTCCTATTTGCTTATTTTGTGAATGTCGTGGTACTCAAACAATAAATCGTTTTGAATAGCGGTGAGAAAAATTTGACTTCAACTTTGGAATATTACACGAGATGTATCGTTGTGGTAAGCCAGTTCGCTACATTTTGTGTGATGGTGTACTGAATTGTGTTACAAACTTTCCGCGACAACAATGCATTATGGCAAGTCCATTTTGGTTTCGAAATAAAAGGGGGTTGGTTTGACAGCCTTCGGTAAAATGAAAGAAATATTTTGTGGGGACTTTGAGTCCAGTTGCTAATGTTCTGATCGGTTGACAACTTGTTTCCCAAAGAACGAGTTGCACATGGCTCCGTCGCCAGTTTGTTCACTGGAGCTGGGCTTGGCACTGTAGGTTTTTTGAACACGTCGAGCTCAAAACATGTGGCGCAGTGAGGCACAAAGAAAACGCACATTTTGATTATTAGTCCTTAAGTTGGTGGTTTGAATAACGGAATCCAAATGCCCCGAGGTCTTGTTGTTATTGGTGCGCAAACCCGAATTATTGTTTATTGTTTTATGCATTTATTTAATTGTTTATTTATTTATTATTTATTTATTCATTTATTTATTTATTTATTTATTTATTTATTTATCTATCTATCTATCTATCTATCTATTTATCTGTCCATCCCATTCCGTCTGTCTGTCTATCTTCCATCCATCCATCCGCTCATCTGTCAATGGGCTAATGAATCAATTAATGAATGACTCCGTTTTCTCTGCCCAAAATATCAGGAAAATCTAAGAGATCCGCGTATTCAATCCCAGTCAACATGCCAAGGTGAACAGTGGAGCAAATCAGGACATGTTTGGATCAGACCACTACATGCGTTGCTCCAATGACCCAAGAGTACAAATGGTGTGCGACGCTGTTAGTACTTGGCTTCCATGGTTCTTTTCTTACCTGATCTGGTGAGACAAAGTGCATTAGAACTATCAGGAAGGTCAGCATCCTGAAAGCAACCACTGAATGCCCGGAATCTACGGAGACTCTCAGCTCCGCTGAGTTTTGACCAGACAGACAACGCCCCCTCAATATGCAGCGCGTCACGGCCTTGCATCAAACCCAGACAGCGCGAGTCGGCGTTGATCAAGGACGGACAACGCCTCCGCAATACGAAGCACGTCGCTGCCTCGTACTAAAGCCAGACCGCGTGCGTCAGCATTCGACCAAGTTCAGACAGTGTCCTTCCAATAAAAAGCCTGAGGCCCTTGTACTTTTCGCACCAGCACGCACTCGCGCTCTCGCAACCACTTTGCTGGAAGATAACTATTGTGCTCCCTTTCGTGAGCCTTTTTCTCTCCGACACTAGGCACTGGAACGGGTCCGCAGCAGATACCACAGGCCGGCAAATCAGTAGATATAACAAGAACGACTCGGAGAAGCAATTCATTTACTCCGGTCTGTCCGATAGACTACTTTAAAAGCACACCCCGTCCAAAATGACAAGCCCGCAAAGAGCGTTTGATGGAACTATTGAGTAAGGTAGGCGACCAAACACCGTTTTGAAGCTTCGTAGGAGTGCGCAGTAGTTGCTGGCTTCCAATAGGCACTTCCGTCGATCTATAAAAACAAAATGGATCGCAGTCTGTCCCCCGATTACTCTTTCGGGGACTCTTTCAGGACAGGCTACGCAGAATAGTTAGGCCAGCTCTTACAACGTAGCTACCTCTCCACCCAAACTCATTGATCTTTCTTTCCGAAACATCGAATCTAATGTTATCGGAACGAATTTGAAAGTACATCAACGGGCCCAGCGATGGACGCTTCCCCCTTCATCGGTAAACCGTATTATGCAAGTGAAGAAAACAACAACAAGGCTGGTGAAATGCAACAAACTAATAGTTCTTTGGGTTTCGGATTTTCCCGTTCATCCTCCCTGTTGAATCTAACTTGACCTTATGATAATTCCCCCATTCATTTGCTTATTCCGCCTATGTACTTTTGATCTCTAGCTGTTTTGCCTTTTCGTACCCGCCACTCACCTTGCCGCAGAGGCCGTCCCGTCCGACACTTGTGTATTGACATGTGTGAATGTGCGCTGCTCACCTACTTACCCATGTGCGTCCATATCTCGTTTGCTGAGCCTGCCTTGACTTGTTTTCTCATCAGTTCCGTGTTGTCGCACGTCCAATGAGAATCACGGGACCGTTGTCGGAAGGAACGAGCGCAACCCACGCTGCTGAGTTATCATGTCGCTCGCCGTTGTTTGGTATGCGGACGTTGACACTGCACTGTGCCGGTCAGTGACAGACCTGCGAACTTGTTGACCCTACGAACGTGAACAATTGAGGTTTGTTGTACACATTTGCTTACCGTACCGTAGAATTACGGACCCAATTCTTCCTTTTGATATTTGGGATTGCCGAACATACGCGTCACTCAAAGTTCCGTATCGGGAACCTCAACACTCCCCCGAAAGAACCGAATTTGTTGATAAACAGATGTAGAATGGTGAAAACGTAGCTTTCTGTACTTGCAGGCCTCCACTAGGCTTTGGCGCCTGTCAGGTGCTGTCGGTTGGTGTGATATTACTTGCCAAGCTTTTCCAGACATTACGTGAACGTGCCGCTTTGGATCTATGGCTTAGTTGTGTGTATTCACTAACAGGGTTGCTACTCACAGCTCCTTGAAATGGTCGTAAATACCGACAAGCCTGAAAAAACAGATTGCACTGCAAGATGCACGCCTTTGGCGTGTTGAGTGCTACTCTTTTTCGGGTTCTACGGTTTGTGGTGACCGACTGACGTTCATAGTCACACCACTCTCGTTTGAACGGCCGTGTTCCTGTTCTGGCGTAATTATTCCGGTGAGTCCACACCACCAAATGGAAGCACTGGACTCGAGTTTCGCTCTTATTAGAGCTCATCAGCATAGCATATCCAATGGCCGTGCCGGGATTTGAACCCCGGACATCTGATATGCGAGGCGAGCGTGTAACCACTACTCCACCAACGCACGCTGGACGCCTCT
>NW_008751850.1:566102-581958 GCF_000715545.1 Opisthorchis viverrini
GGTTGTGACGATCGATTGATTGTGATGATCTATTGACTTCCCAGTCAACAAAATACCTCTCCCGCAAAACCCCAAAGTTGTGACTTATAATTGTCGCACGATCGGTCATCTGGGGTTTCTACTGTACACTGTTTACAATGCGTCGTCACGGAGATGCAAGCAGATTTGGGATTACTCAACTCAGTGAGTTCGTCCTATCAGTGATGCCAATTCATGCTAAAAGCCAAAAAGCTCACCTTCTAGTCATTTCACCGTTAGTGCGCTTCTCCGACAGCCCACGATCGGTTTCGTCCTTTTCGGGACTCATCGGGTAGGTGCAGTCCCCGTGTTTCCGTCAACCTTAAGTTCTATTTGAAACTAAATTGGACGAAATTGGTGAACTACACTCATTTGCAAACAAATTTGTTTTCATCTCCACTGTCGTTTCATTTCCACTGTCGACCATATTGATTAGGTGAAGTGCCCTTGAGTAAGAAATTTCGCTATTTTTCCTACTTCTCAACAGCATTAATTGAAGAAAAACCATCAAGTTGGCCGGATTTTTTGTAATAAAAAACCTGCTAATTTCGGTGATGATTCGGTGCATACCATTGGTAGTAATTGCAGGTGGCGGTTTACTCAGTGAACTGAATGGAACAGTCAGCACGTCAACTCATCACGATTCGATTCTCGAGGATAGCTAAATGCCTGGTAAGGCGAATCCCTGCATTCAAAGAAAGCTACAAAACAACATTGTTTGAACCCGAATAGTTTCGGGACACGAAATGTCGGGTGGGAAATTCAAGCGACTTCCCTGTGAGCCAGTTTCTTCTGGAAATCAACACATCAGTTCATACAAGGAATGTCCAGTTTATTGACTGCATGCATCGTAGACGTTTTCAGTACAGCGGCAGGAGCATGTGGGTCTCACCCGCCATAATCTGAACGACGGTTCGTTGATTCTCTTCCAAGTTGAGCAAAGCCCTCCAACCGGGGCACCAACGCTGTATAGAGAAATTTCACCGAAATTTTACAGTAAGTTTACCGGATGATTTTACCTTCAAAATCTAAAAGCTCAGATGGCAACAGTTTCTATCCCTATGTGTTACCTAACGACGTTCTGTGTGGTCTAGCGGAGTAGTTTATCTACCACTCTGTGGATCTAAACGTGTTCGTATATCAAGAATGACCGCTTCATACAAGTTTACCAAGATGAACTAGAGGATTCCTCAACAAACAAGTTGTCAATCGAATCCACATTCGATAGAAATCAGATAACTGTATCTCCTCTAATCTGATTGGCTAGGTTTTGCAGGCTAGATTTGCGTCACGTGTTTTTTTCCGAGAAACCTTGTCCAATTTGTTGCGCTCGGCTTAGCAATGTACTGCATCTTAACAGTGTGGCTCGTGGTTACTGAATGCATAGGCAATCGCAAACAGGACCACTATGCAGGCTCACGTAAATTCCAATGAAAGAATTTACACTGGCATTTCAGTACTGGAAGAGTTCGGACGCCCCAGAAATTTGTTTGAAAAATCCCGTTTTTTTATTATTTTACACCTGGAAATAGTTTTCTCAACCTGGTCCTGCCAGATGAAGATTCCGGGTAGCGTGATGAAATGTGGGGATTATCGATCGAGTTTTAGTGTAGCCAGTCTACAGTGAAAAAGTTGAGAAGCTTTTCCATCCTTGTTGATAGCGATCAGCAATGCACAGCTCACGAAACTCTAGAGATGAGATTGAAGCTGCTGTGAGGTGATTCTCGGCCGTTCTGTATGGATGTGTTTCACCTACGGGACGAAATCTGTTTCTGTTTCCAAGCCCCCACTACTGACAATCCGTTAGTAGCTTAGAGGAAGAATAATTTTACATTGGTGAAAATCCATTCCAAGTGGTCGTCATTTGAGGAGGTGGTCAATACGTGATAGGAATCCGGCTATTGAAAACTAAATGAAGTTATGTCTTGTCTAAAAGCGAACTGATGACACTGCTGATCAGTCACACGTGATAGATTGACTATGTTCAAACTACTAATCTCGAGGTCGCGAGTTCGAACTCCACTAGACATTGGGGACTTGCACATTGCTGGTGATA
Source organism: Opisthorchis viverrini (assembly GCF_000715545.1). NCBI lineage: Eukaryota > Metazoa > Platyhelminthes > Trematoda > Opisthorchiida > Opisthorchiidae > Opisthorchis > Opisthorchis viverrini. The sequence goes on from NW_008751850.1 coordinate 568,177, forward strand.
ATGAAACAGCGCTTTTCGACTTTCAAACATAGGTTTACTTTAACTACATAAAGAAATCTGCATTGAAAATGAGGATTCTTCTTTTCATACACGATAAAACATTGAGAGACAGTATTCCGTCCCAACTTTTTTCGGCTCAAATTTGAACCACGTTAGGCCGACCACAACCTTTTAGTAGCTTTGTGATTTGGCCGAATTACAGTTATCAATTTCGCAATCCAGGTTCGTTCGCCACTGGCCACTCCAGTTTTTAAAAGTCACGTGATTGAACTTAGTGTGTTCTGGGTTGCAATTCATTATGCAGGGTCTTGAAAATTTATCTCAGTGGTCAGGCAGTGGTCAATACTACTTGCATAAATAAACGAAATGGTTACAGGACTTTTTTACGCCTGTGTATTCCTGAAAATTGCCGATTTGCATTTGTAAAGTAGAACAGGACGAACTTTTTCGTGCATGACCTCTTCGTTTCAACACTCCACTGCAATGAAATGACGAATAGCTGAGTGCGAATTCCACGCCACCACTGTCCCCTTTCTTCATCACATATTACTGCTTTCTTGCCGGAAAAAGTACATCAAAACAAGTGTTTGCAGTGAGTATGTATCACAATATGTTTATAAACACAGACATTAGTGTTGTTTATGAACCTGTCAACAGTCAGTTGTCTTCGAAATACACAGTCGAAGAATAACAATTAATAAATCAACGGGAAAACTGGATCAATCCAAATCGATGAACGTCAGCCAGGATGTGATGGGAAAGTCAGAACGAAACTACAAAAATGTATATCAGAAGCCTCGGACATTTGTTTCTTCAAGTTTATAGATACAACGTTAAGTCTATCCGACTAACGAATGAACACGAAGTTTCTATCAGGACATTCATGTGATTGTGATACACTTTGCAATCGTCATTGGTATTCGACGCTTTTTTATACCATCATGTCTTGTAAAATGATTTGTTTATTATATATGGCGGCAAATCAAACACTGCTCCTATGACTCTATCCTCTTGAAGATAGAACTTAATAAGATCCTGACCTAGTCTCTTTTAACTATAGTTCAATGCTTACTGAAATCGCAAAATTAGCCACTAGAATGTATATAGCTTACAACTTACTGCAACACTGAAGGGACCAGTATGATTTTCCTCGAATTCCACGCTCCGGGTGTCTCACAGAGGTATCATTTCGGAAGCCGAGGCACGAAGCATTCTAAAATGTTTGGGGGGAACCATCTGGGCATGATGCTTTTGTTTAAAATTTTAAACAGATACAGCTAGTGGTTTCGACAAATGCCTACCTTCACACAATAAAATGCAACACAATGGACAGAAATGAAACAATACTTTCCGAACTCCTCCCTAGTTGTCGAAATATTCATGTCAACTTGAAGCGTGAGCAGTGTTTCATCGGTGAACATTTGCTTCCAGGACGCGCCTTCGCAACCCATGTGATGCGCCTTGTGACGGTACAGTTTTGTGCACTTGCCAGCAACCCACTGATCCGCGAGACAAGTGCTGATTATGAGGGTGAGCTGGACCACAAGCCGCCACATCCCGATCGACATTTAATCTTGCGCTATCAGGAAAGATAAGCAGGTGGGCAGATATATTCTCATAGTGTGACTTACTGTGCTGTGATTGGTCCAGACATGCGCTTGCTGTCGTCCAATCAAAGTGGCCCAATGCTCACAGTGGTTTCAAGGATGGAATTGTGGGATACAGCGATTGCGATTAGGGCTTTCTTCATTCAATAAACTTTATTTGCTTCGTTTTAAATGTTAGCAACCTTCGGAACCAAATTACGTGCTATTTTTGGAGAATACGAATCAATCACAAGCGTGAACACGTTTGCATGTGAAAATTCACATGCGTCCAACGTGTGTTGGTGGAGTAGTGGTTACACGCTCGCCTCACATATCAGATGTCCGGGGTTCAAATCCCTGCTCGGCCATGGGATATGCACTGCTGATGAGCTCTAATAAGAGCGAAACTCGAGTCCAGTGCTTCCCTTTGGTGTAGACTCACCGGAATAATTACGTCAGAACAAGAGGAAGGCCGTTCAAACGAGAGTGGTATAACTATGAGCAGAATACAAATCGATCGTGGGGACACATGCCAAATCCGAGAGCAACCACAAGCAGATTTGCGAGGCATGGACTGGTCAACAATTCAATTAACATGTACAAAGAAGGTCTGTCAGGATCAGGTCGAGCCAAACGAGAATCACTTTTAGAATATGGCCTTTAGGACCTCCTGAAGTTAGTTTGGTATGTGCGTGAACCGGTGATCCCGGCCCTGGTTTCTAGCTGCGGACTCGTTGTACCACCTGTCTGCACTTTTCTAATGAGAAAACACCAAGCAAATTCCCTAGTCGTTCGATCTGTTCTTCAGACTGAGTTCAAAGCAATTAAAGCCCCGGCTATTTCCATCACCCAAATTTCTGGGGGGGGGGGTTCAGGACATTCATTGGGAAATATTTCGACAAACAGTAAGAGGTGAGTTAAGTTTCTTGACAAGGCTTGCATGTTTTGGGCGCCTTCCAGCTGGAAACGGTAGTTTGAAGACTCGTTCACGAGCTACCTGATCGTTAGATTTCGAATACTATTTTCACGCAACGTAACAGTGAACACCGAGCACCTATCTACTCCGCTCGAACTGTAAAGCACATTAAGAAAATACTGTCAAATAGGTGGATCATTTTTTGAACACCGCCCACCGCAGTATTCTGAACAGAGATTTTGTGATCATTGTAGATCATTCATACTGTTTGGCTTTTGGTTTCTACCGGCAAGGATCACCGGTTTGATTCTAAACAAGCTTTTTGTTCTATTATAGCTGATAAAATAGAACTCTGAGTCGCCGAGGGATTGCACAAAAAATACAGCTGGAAAGTGTGGCGTCTGCTTAGACTGCGTCTATGCCGCTCTCCTTATCTTTTAATTAGTTTCGAAACCTTTAGCCTGCATTTGGATGACTTGTGTTGGAAAGTTTATTCGAGCTAAGAACACAGAACTCAGAAAAATACATCATCTGCTTTACTTCTGGTAGCAAAATGGGCCCGTTTGAACCTGCCAAAGCCTTTGGTCGACGCGTAACTTTCTCCAAGGTTTCGTACTATTCACCAGGCACTTGAGCTGCATTTGCCCCAACCGAATTGTCAACTTGGAAGACACACATACCATTTGGAGTTTCACATTTTGTGACTGGCAGAATGGCTTGAAATTGCTCCTTTCAGCATAGAGATAACACACTACTCATAAGGTTTCTGAAATTGCACACAACCAGTTTCGCCCTTCTCCTTTGGGCGCACTACGTAGGCACTTTCTCCAAGTTTCCGTCAACGTCGTATTCTACCTGAGAATTACTCATCATTCAGCTCCCTAAAAAGCGGGTCATAGCTATTTATTCTGGTTTTTTGTATTAAGTTCAGCCAAGGCAATCAAAGATGGATGAGAGGTAGTTGTTGGTTTGCTTTCCTGACTTGGCATTTGGATTGCAAACGTTTCGTCCACAGTTTTGGAAATATCAAACGAGTGAATATTTCCACACTAACTGCTTGCTTCTACACAGTTTTTTAAAGCGTGATTGCTCGTGATTGGCTTGTTGTATGGTTGTTTGCTGTGTAGCTTGATTGGCTTGTTTGAAATGCGCTTTGCGTTATGGTCTCATTTCCCTGCACCACGTTGGTTCGTCGCTATATTCCTCTGTTCTGATTGGTCCGCTGGCTGACTGCATTTTCCATTTTTGGTTCGGCATTTCCGCTGTTCTTGTGATCAATAAGATTGAGTTTGTTCGTTTCTCTGCTTGTTTACCATGATTTCTCCGCTGAGGAACAATACTGATAAATCAGTAAACATAGTTGAGTGTTGTCCTCAGCTTGGAATTTTACCCTGGATGCAGGAAACCCTAAGACTGATATCGCTGGTTATACAGACTCAGGTTATCAATGGCTGCAGAGGTGTATCCGACCGCGGGGTCCACAATTCAGAAAATCAAAGCTCTGGAGATCTACTCAAGAATGCTTTGACTTGGCTTCACAATGGCCGAACAACATGGTGGTAGCTGTGATCGATTTCACGCTTCGTTTTAGGCTCCTGCAACAATTTATCCTATCAGTGTCTCTCAACGGACCCTTGGCTGTCGTAGAGTTTTTCAGCCCGGTAAAATGTTTATTCTGGCTGGTCAGAAAAAGACCAGTACGGATCACGATGATGACCTTTCTTTGAATAGTTGACTGAAATGTGCTCCACATTTAAAGAACACTCTAACAGACAATCTGAGTCATTCTGATCCACCAATTCAGGTGTTTGCCACGGAGTGCAAGGCAACTCCGCTACCGTGTTACTTATCAACGACCTTGTGAGTAGCATATTACGTCTATACCTGTTAGTTATCTGTTTAGACGGCGAACCTTCAGAAAATGACGCTTGCCGTGTTCTCTCATTAGCCTACTGTATACAAAACCCCACGCACACGCATATTTTGAAAACGGAGAAGGGTTTGTATACCCTTCAGAAGGTAAATAGTGCTCATGGGCGGACGATTACCTTGTCTCTCACAGAACCAACACTGTAATGGGAAACATTAGTTCTGCACTTCTGGCATCTAAACTATCGGGACAGCGCCAATGCAACCAATCGCGCTGATCAGGAGATTCTACAAACATACGACCGCGAAAGGTCAAATTTGTTTGCGATTAGGGATCACCCGTCGGTATGAGAAAACAAAAACATTTTGTTTACCTGTGTGTTGTTTTGAATAGTTGAGCTTTGATAAACCATAGTTGGATTTGCGTGGAATTACTTTGGAAAATATCCCTAGAATTAACGGGGAATAAATTCCCTATGTGAACTCAATTTTCTGAAGAGAGACTATTGGTGCACTGCTGATGATGACCATAATACATATCAGAAGGTATATGCACTAATAAAGGTTTTAGTATAGTTGACAATGGTGAGATGCCACACGTCTAAAAATAAATACAAGGTATAATGGGAGCAAGTCAAAGGAGGAACTTATCGTCTGTGAGAGTTCCTTGGTGAAAGTCCGGACGGCGGGAACGTGTTTTCTCTACAATATGGCTGCTACACGTGTTCCATAGTTGCCCGCGGACTTTTGAAGATTGGTTGACTTCCTGCTCCCAGCGCGCGCGCGAGTCTGTGTATGCTATGTTCGGTTTAAATATATGCAGGTTCGTTTGCGCGTACGTGGGTGTGTCAGCACGAGTTGTTGCTACGCTCACTAGACGGTACAGACAATCGATGTCCGATGAATCACCTTAGTGTGACGTGATTTGTGAGTACGCAAAAAAAGAAGTCTCGTGATCCACTGAGCGATTGTAAGCTGAACAGTCAAGTATGTGGATGACCAGGTAGCTACAAGACGCACGTCTCTGGTCCTTAAATTCCGCGTGGCCAAACTGCCATAGTCGTAAAACGCCGACAATATCCAATTAACTGCGTTAATTCATCGGGAGTGGAAAAACTGGTAATATTCTATTCGTGGGCTGTCGAAGAGTTAGCAGCAACCTTCTGAGTAGTTTCCTTTATGACAAAATATACTGCGATATCTCGAATATCGTACCAACTGAATCATAAGGCGGCCTGTGTGCAGCACATTCAGTTGTTGAATAGCATAAACCGGAGATTCAGTTGAGTCTCCCTTGAAAACCAAATTGAATTGCAAATGAATGTATTTCTCGAAAAAAATCCAATTTGGGTTCAGATAGAACACAAGCGTCACGGAAACTCGCCCCAAGAAGCGCGAAAGTGGTCGTGAGCTGTCGAAGAGTTTTCAGCAACCTTGTGAGTAGTTTCCTTTATGAAAATATTCTAAAGAGAATTTTAGCAAATAGCTCAGCGGAAGAATAATTTCACTGGATTGTGAAATACCTTTCTGAGAGTAACCAAACCTTGGGTGTGCTCCCTGTCCTTGAACGATGAGTGGTTGCTTTCTGACAGGAACCAAACCCTGGATGTGCTCCCTGTCCTTGAACGATGAGTGGTGCCTCAGTGAGAAATAATCACAGTGTTGTTCAGCTGACCCTGACCAAACGTCCAAGTGTTCAAGGTCACGGGTTAGAAACTCTCTGCACTACTGGTGATGCCCAACATGGATGAAACAACTGTACGGTGTTCCTCGGCTTTCCAGATGAAAATCTCCATTGGAAAAAACCCCACCAAGTTCGACCAGTTTTTCTTCCTTTTCTCCGCTACCAGTGAGATTTTCAAAGCGCTGGTGGCTTACTGAAATCGAATTGGTGCTCCTAAAGGACTCTGTTCTCAGCTGAAAAGGTGAGAAATGTACTTGAGGTTGGTCGTTAATTGACCTGCAAAAAAGTACATATCAGCTTATGAAGTGGATCGTTTTGCCTGTCTAACAGGAACCTAGAGTCCATAAAACTCAAGAAGTAAGACCTTGAAAAGTTTGACTTTGTGATTGACTGGTCTGTATGGTCCCCGGTTCGCTTACCAATGCACGGTCTAGCGTCGCGCTGCTCGAAGCGGCCTTCTAGAATGGAACGCCTGATCTGTACGACTATTGAACGATCAGTACTCTTCTAATAGACTCCTGTGACCCAACTATCAATTAGAATGAGTTGTGCTCTCTCAACATCTTGCATAGGTGCCATGTCGTCCACCATTTGTCGTCTGATGCACAAGACTGTACAACAAAGAACTGGCATACCGTACCTTCAGAGAAGACCGTCAACCTACATTCTAACTTCCAGAGGGGTCAGCTGGGTATTTGGAAATCAGGCTCAGAGTGAAGCAAGCGGAAAGGATGGATGCAACATTTTTTATGGAAACCGAGTCTGGAGGGAATTTCCAGTTATTTTATCCTCTTGTTTAATTTGATTCTCCGTGAAAAAAGTCTATTTGACCAAAAAATATGGTGCTCCTAGGAGACGCGCGTTCAATGGTTGAAATGAACTGTTCGGCTCTTTTCTTGGAAAGCAAACCAAAGTGACGGATGTGTTGCATCAAAATGCATGAAACTGCTCACGTTCGTAATGCCAAATTCACTTTTGTCCATCCATAAAAATGCGCCCCGTCTATGACTGAGGGAAACTGGTCATCTACAAAGCTTCCTTCAACGTCATCAGCGTTAGATGGGTCTGGTGGAGTTTCCGATTCCATATTATCATCTTGTCAGTACATCGTCTCTTATGTGATTGAAATTATCCAGCAACTCGCGCACCTTCAAGAGTCTGCTCACATTAGCGATCGAAACATTCGATGTTGTATTCACTCGCTCCACGAATTTAGACATCCTGTTATCTAGTCAATTTGGTTTTCACGACAGACTCAACTGAATCTCTCGTTGATGATACTCTACAACTGAATGTGCTGCACACAGGCCGCCTCACCTTTCAGTTGGTACGATATCCATGAAGGAAACTTCTCACAAGGTTGGTGAAAACTCTTCCACAGCCCACGACCGGTATCGCCCTTCTTGGGGCTCATCAGGTAGGCGCAGTCCCCGAGTTTCCATCAATCTTATGTTCTACTTGAACCTAAAGTGCACTGTTTTCGAGAAATACACTCATTTGCAAATCAATTTGGTTTTCACGCCAGACTCAACTGAATCACTCATTTATGATATTCTACAACTGAATGTGCTGCTGAATGTGGGCTGTCAAAGAGTTTTCAGCATCCTTCATCCTGTTATCTACTTCTTCTGGACGTCTGACTTTTGTTTGTCATTTAGGGTTGATGACTCATGTTCATCCGTGACATTCGTTTTTCCCGGAAGACCAAAGATTGCTGATCAGCAGCTGAGTAATAACACAAGTGCTTCAAGGGCTCAACTTGTTGTTAGTCATTTAGGTCTTGAACGAATAAGAGTCTTTTGGCCGTGGTCCACTGGTACACGTTGCGCAGAACCAAACCTGAGTGCTCCGTCACTCACCTGTGGTTTGCCAGCCGGAACACTAAAAATGTAAACTAATGAAAGCTATTCAATTATAAAATGCGTATCATTTTGAGCTTCTGCATTTACCACGTTGATCACCTGATTCTGCTCTTGTAGTCTGTGTAGCGTCCACCCTCTTCAAATGTATCCAGACAACCGCTGAACATTGCGTGGCTATCAGGTGCACACTGAGGGAGTTTTCCTGCTGAGTTAGTCCAAACGTTTATGAGTGTATTGCTTCACTGCCGTACAACCATGATTTATTTGAAAGCCTTATTTTAAAGAAAAGGGTAAAGGTGGATGGGGGAGGGACTTAGTGCTAGCTCACCACAATCATTCCGAGGTGCCTACACCTCCAGACATTCACTCAGGCAATCTGGACAGAAACTGACAACAAGAACGCCACTGACATCGGTTGGCAGCCATACCCTGTAGTCTCCAACCACGCACAGTAAAGATCACGCGGTCCCCATCTTAAAAGGCGAGCAGAACCGACAGCACCCAAGCGTTTCGTGATCTCCTTCATACTCCTCTGCCAAGTCAAGGGTTGGCCACCTCTCTGTTTACGCCACTCTGAGTTGGGCATGGAAAACAGCAATCTCTTCGGCAAACGATGGTTCGGCAAATGCAGCACAAGTCCAAACCAACGCAGCTTCTCATGCTGAACACATTCTTCAATGGAAGTTCCAGTTACACCACCGAAAGCGCGCTTTCTAACTGCCTCGTTACGGATACGCCAACACCAACTCACAACGATTGTCGAGCACCTGACGACGTCTCAGTTCCGCCGCTCGAACAAACCAAGTCTCACAGCCATACAACAAAACAGCCTGCATTATAGCTCGATACACACGTCCTTTGAGATTAACGGATACACCAATTCGACGCCATGGGTATCTCAAATTCGCAAATGCGACCCGAACCTTTCGGATTCGTGGATTGACCTCATCTGTCACACTACAATCAGAAATAATGCAACCCCCAAGATACGTAAAACGTTCCACAACTTTCAGTGCCTCTCGCTGGAATATAGCATGTCCACGAGTATGACCTTAAACTTTGTGGGAGCAACGTGCATACCCAAGCATGTGATGACTTTGGTCAGTTCATCTAAAAACATCTGCGCCTTTTTCTCCTTTTCGAAGATGAGAACGATTCAAATGGATTCATGGTGAATCTCTCGTCTAAAACAAATCGGTGTGCAGATGAGTGTATGAGTCGAATTTCATGCATTTTGGAGACTGCGCCTACGTGATGAGCCTCAGGGGAGACCGGTGTCAAAGAGCTGTCAGCAAATTCATGAGTAGTGAATTTCGTCCATGCGCTCAGTAGCATGGTAGTCAATATTTTGGTGGATTACATGCGTAACTAACAAAAAGAGTGGAAAATTTATTGGGCACGTGACTCAGAGCTCGTGCTGATTTAGAGAGAATTGAGAAATTAGGCAAAAAGTATTCCCATCCTAATTTACCTTGATTTTCGGCAAATCCTCTGTGAGCAAAGGGGTAAAACCTACACTTGCGCCACCCCCTTCAGGAAAATCGACGATAAAAGTATCTATATGTGAAATCCGAGAATTAGTTCCGCCAACAGTACCAACATCACGGCTGCGACACAGTTTTCCGAGAATTCCTCATATATAGGTAGTTCAGCAATTCTGACACACTGGCTTCGCGTGGGTACGAAGTAGTATGAACACAGGTCGAGGGTAGTACTTGCCTTCCACAGTCCACCCAAAGGTTGCTCTAAGTTTCCCCACTTTCCCTCCCACTTCTCCATTAGAATTTCCATATCCAAAAAATTTGACCTTGAGGACAAAACCAGGTGGCTGAAATCCACCTCACAACACCGAAACAGCTACAGCACAAGAACATGCCAAAACGGATAGATCAAACATGTCATCAATCCACTGTCACGTCGAACTAAGACTTCCTCCGAATGACCGCCTTTAATGCCACAACCGTTATGGACGGTGGCATATTGCTCGTGGAATCTGTCTTGGTTCCACAAAGTCTATTTGTGACTCTGATTCGGTTGGCTCATGGCAGCATCCTGATATCATTCGAACAAATCTACCAGCGTAACGGCAGATACTACTGATGAGGCATGCCAGTAGTGTGTGGTCTTCTCGCGACTCCACCTCACGTTCAGTGGAAGGTGTACCCCATAGAGTTTATCACGGAACCTGTAGAACTAATTTGCAGTGTTCGTTTACACTTGCGTGATTGTCAGTGGATATCCACGAAGGCTCAAGAAGACACGTGAGGATATTTAGTTTTTAAAAATAAGGTGCATATTAGATGTTTACTTTCCTGTCCGTTTGTAAGATTTTAGTTGGCGTTTGGATGGTAAAGTACATCGTGCTGAAGGGCAATCCCCTCTACACCAGTAGTATTGGCGACCGAATGTGAAAATCAGTAAGTGTGCGTTGGACGGGTGAACGAGATTTAGGCGCTACTGTTGGAACGGCTAGCTAGTGCCACATTATCGTCAACTCCAGTAGTTAGTTGCATTCTGCAAATAGAATGAGTGAAAGTGAACAAATATGCAGATTACTCGGTTTAGTCTGGTTCAAACGATCCTATTCCCGAGTCCATCTTAGGTGTCACTACGTTCCGGGGGTCGTATACGGTAGTGTCAAACCGATGAGACTCAGTGCACTCATGACTGGGAGGCATGGGCTTGCTCCGGACTCTGGAATTCTACTTTCTTTGTATGGACCACGGCCACATCTCATTAGGGAGGCCGTCAATCCTCCAGTCAAGAAAAGCCAGCCTCCGGCTGAACGCTGAAGCAATCAATCAATTCAGCAACGGCCGACTATGATGAGTGTTCAGGCATGCTACAGAAACATGGCCGACGATGATGAGTGCTCAGGCACTTCATAAAAGCATGGTAAGTGATGATGGATGTTCACCCAAAGCTGATCGGACAGGCTGGATCAAGGTCAAAAATGCGCCCTAAATACCGCGATGCTTCCCCTAACTTTTTCACTCGCTTGTTTGCAGTGAATTTGTCGTGGTCCTCGTTGGCGAGTGTGTTTTCCCATTCTAAGGCACTGGACTGGAGACAGAAGTTAGATGCAACAGAAATTGGTCGAACTATACTCAGGTCGAGTTCACAAAACGAATATGTCAGAACCAACCAGTAAAACGGTAATTCCTAAAGCTGTTCCATCTCTCGTAACGTTTCTGCCTTTCCAAGTGTTGTTAAAAACCTTGGGATCTCATTTGTTACAGCCAACATCTGTTCAGAAAAATTTGCCCAGTTTGTCTACATCGATTCTCCATCGACATGCACTGTTAGCAGAATCTGCCAACGCCTTTTTAACGGCATCCGGCAGAACCTGTCCGCTGTCTATCTGCCTACCGTCGGACACCTCCTAAGTTGATTGGACCTGTTTGGGTGTAGAGTTATGGGCAACTAGTTGAATGAGCCGGTTAATTATTTGATTTGTCCCCAGTCCAGCTGGTTAACCTTTCCTCGAAACATATGGAACCGGTAAAACTAGCCTGACCGAATTGCTGCTCAGTTGAGTTAAAAAAAGGGAGGTGTTGGTGTCCCAAGTTGCGCCTGACCACGGTTAAGGTCACGCATGGTTTGAACTGATTCGTCCGTGGATTATTAAATCAACACGTGTCACGTGTTCGTGACTGGACAGGTCGTTACAGTAGATGAATATGCCCCTTCTAATAACTGGTTGGTTTTCCTACTGATGTGTGAGGTTCTTCTGTAGCCTCACGCATGTCGGTTTTTTTGGACAGAACTGGCCGGTGCGTTTCGGTCCACTTTCAAGGATATTACAGCTCGCAGTAGGAATTTTTGTCCTATTTTTTCGACGACTTGAGTGATCAAAGGAAGTGACCTTCACTCCCGGAGGGATAAATTCGCCAGTGCCTTTTAGCTATGGAGGTAAAGTTCACCTGTTCCGCACGCCAGTCGACCGAATTTCTTTTAGAGTACAACTAAGTGAAGGGTGGAAACGATCCGGGGAAGGTGAAGCAGTAACTTAACAGCGAAGTACGAGGGCCATTGCCTACAAACTCAGCTGCCCTAGTCATTGCCATCTTCCCATACGGGGACCCCGAGACGGGCCATATCAATGGTTAGAGACATTGTCTGACATGGCCCAGTCGCGCCCTCAATGGCGCCTTCAATCCCAATCCCCCAGATGAAAAGTTCACTGCACCCCTATATTTACGCATCTAGTGTATCCTCCACCGGAGGACGAGAATCTAGCGGCTACAATCGTTATGCAGCGTCATTGATCGATACGCTGAATTGATTGGTTCATTCGGCTTCGGCTGAGCGATGTTTACCAACCAGTGAAAATGTTTTACCGTTGAAGAAAACTGTGACGCAAAGGCAGAAAATTTAGTCAAAAGACACGCGTTTAAACCTTTTCCTTTAAAAAGGTGACAACGGAATCCATCGTTAAATTAATCTGACGGTTGTTCTCCGGCTTGCATTAACACATACACCCAATCAATACAGAATTCTCGTCTTCCTTCTATTTGAACTTGTTTTGCGTGCAAGCCTACGCTTTTAATTTGCCTCGGAGTCGGTTGTAACAAGATCTAATTCGACCGAGTAATTTCCTCCGTTTTAGCATCCCGATGACACAGAGCGAACCCCATAACCCATAGGAACAGCAAAAAGAGAAATACTGTCACAACACAAAGGTGAAACGCATTCGAAACCAGTACAAGTACTGTCTGCGTAGGCCGCAGTCTTCTGCGTTTCTCTTATGTTCGGAAGTAGAGTGTCTCTACTGTCAACTTCTTGACATGTTGATCGTCATGCCGATATTGATTTGAGTTGATTGTTTTCGTTGTTTTGTTCTGTTTCCTTGTCTGGTGTGCCAATATGTACTCCGATTGTGAGCTCATATCCAAGTGCACCGAGCAATGCACCCAGGTAAGGTCCAACTATCGGTACCCAGAAGTGATAGTGTCCTGCAGAAAATGCGTCTCTCCATCCTCGGATGAAAGGATAGTTGAAAAGTAAGAAAAGGTAAGAAAAGTTTAGCAAGTTGGCAGGGTTTTTTCATCAACATCTCAAGTTAATGATTAACAAACAGCTTACAACCAAGGATACTAATTCAAAAATAGTTTCGCTGCCTTTGCATTCTTGTGTGGATTTCTTCTAGTTATTTCAAAATGGCGGAGGTTCCGCTTCTTCGTGGAAGTCACCTCGTTGCCTCCTAACTTAATCCAAAGATATTTTCCATGATCCTTTTCTGAAGTGATGACCTCTGTGGACAGATGATGTGAAGCGTCTTCACGTTTTTGACCACCGATACTTCAGAAGCGTGGTTGGTTATGGATGGCCTCGGCGTGTTAGCAACGAAGTGATTAGAAAACGGGTATTTGGTTGTGTTGCAGGTACCCCTATCCGAGAAAACATCCAGCATCATCGACTACGATGGCTTGGTCGTGTGCTACGCATGCCAAAACACCGTCCAGCGAGACGAGTGTTGTTCTCCGTGCCTCCTTCAGGATGGCGCATACCGCGAAGTGGACAGCACATGACTTGGCAGAAGGGCGTCAAACAGATCATGAAGAGTTTGGGCTATTCGATGTCAGTGGCGTTCGTGCTGGTTCTCCGTGCTCCTTCAGGATGGCGCATACCGCGAAGTTGACAGCACATGACTTGGCAGAAGGGCGTCAAACAGATCATGAAGAGTTTGGGGTATTCGATGTCAGTGGCGTTCGTGCTGTCAGTTTCTTTCACGATTGTCTGACTGAGCGGGTGGAGGTGTAGGCACCTCACAATGCTTGACATAGGCAAGCACTAGGTCATCTCCCTCACCCACTCTTTTTCACTTCTTTTCACCCTAGGGTTTTTAATATATATATATATATA
>NW_008751850.1:583038-586382 GCF_000715545.1 Opisthorchis viverrini
CCAAACCGAGCTCAGTGGTAGTGAATATGTCGTGCATGGCTGCCGATCATGCGAAAGGTACAAGGATCAAAGACCGTCTTGTACACCCGATGAATCTCGGACAACAGACTTCGCTCTGCACGTCCTACAGCTTAGCTCCGACTTGGAGAAACACTCTAGAGGAAGTCTTCAAGATAACTCTCTTGCTCAATTTTGGTATCCTGAAAGCATATTTCCTACACAATAATCATGAATCATTCACATTATGAAAAGAATAGTGCAGTAAAATGATGGGACATGGACACTACCACACAATGCGCTTTCCTGCATCGGTAGCAAATGCTTGCATACGCCATTACGCGCGAAAACTCGTGAAACTGTGGCCCTCCGGCTTACTTCTAATTTCCAACTCCCTTAGCCGAGTAAGTACTATGTAGGGCGGCATTACCACTCATCACAGCCAGTCACCGTCATCGGTCCAAGCGTGTGGAAATTCAACTGAGAACATTTAGTTTTTTTTGCACTTTGCCTGAGTAAACCTCTGATGGTGAGACGTCAACAGGTAACGCTGGCACCAATCCCACGATTACGGAACACTGGTTGATGTTTATCAAAGCCCGGCCTCAACATTGCAAAATCTTGGTCATGCTCGCCATCCCACCTACCCTAGATTACGAATGCCTAGAAATGATCGTCTGGCAGCGACAGGCCGAGCCGGCGTTGGAATTGTACAATATGCGATAACAGGGCTGCTCCGCTCGGTTGGATCTGGCAAACAGCGAGGAGTTCAAGGACCCCTAGCATGGCTATAGCCCCGTCAAAATAATGGATACAGTTACGACATACACCCTATTTCTAAGATAAATACAAATGGAAATAGCTGCGCTACTCATAGCTGGGTAAATAAATCCACAAGTTGTCAAGACTAAGTGATAAAAGTAAGAGAAACGACCAACAGCTTGGGTGTATTCAGTGCGGTGGCAACTAGAAAACTGCCTCGGATTCCGCCAAAACACCCGTGACAATGTCATCTTTTATTAAATCGTAATAGTCAAGCTGTAGCACTCTTTCGATGCAGGGCTGCCACAACCCCAGGAAGCACGAGGGTTCAAATATTGCCAGGTTGCCCAAACCGAGATAGGAGTAGCCGAGTTGCCGTGACTGGGTTCGAACCACGGACCTTCCAGGCAGCCAGTTCGTGCTCTACCCACGTCAAATTCATCTTCTGGAGGTGGGTTATTCACATCCTCGTCTGAAAATAAACTACTAATCAATTACCGAGAATTCCTTTGTTCGTAACTTCAACCCCCAGAACTGGGTTGGCACAGACAATTCAGACTGCAAGGTAGATTCAAGAGCTCATCAATGAAGAGTGATGTTGTTGTACACCCGATCAAACCTGTGACAGCATTCGGGGGCTGATTAGTCCAGTACCAGACTAAAAAAGCAAAATCCCTCAAAAGGGGACACTCAGCGAGAGAATGTTCCAGAGTGCGAGGTTTTGTGGGTATACGCAGTGCGAGATTTTATCCAAGGTCGAACTGTTTTAGGCAACCAGGCAGGAATGACGTTTTGGGGCTCGACTTTCCCAGAATAGGTTTAACGAACACTCTGTCAAACAGGAAACTTGATAACCTGTTTCGAAAACCTAGCCACCCTCCAATATTTGTGCTTGATGAGGGTTAGCATGCGAAATTGGATAAAGGACAAAAAGTAATCCTCCCCAGTGTTGCACTGTGTCGGTGAATATTTCAGTCGGCTCATCACAACGCTGACCGCAGACTTGAATGTGGCATCGTAGACATGAAAATCTATAAATTCCCACACCGTTGTGCCAAAAATGCAGCTTCGGATATGAGAACAAAAGTACTTGTAGATCACCGTATCAAGCATGAACTTCCGAGCCAGCCAATAAACTGTCAGCGTGAAAGCAGATAAAATTCTGGTACTGAGCAGAATCGGTCTCTCCGTAACATCCTGCGCATGTGGCGACAGGCGAATGTTGGTTACCTGTGCTTTAGGAAGCGATTTCGCACCTGATGCCAGCATGGATTAGTCTACAGCCTGATAAACAAGTCTCCCAATCTCCAACCTATTGGCCTAAAAATGTTGAGCTGAAACGAAAAAATCGAATAAAAATCATACAGCTGTGACACTTTTTCGGTGCCTAGCTGCCATGCCACCCGAGGGCTGGGATACTGTCAGGTTCCCCAAGCCCAGACAGGGGGAGTCGAGAGGCAGAGGTCGGGTTCGAACCACGGGCCTTCCGGTCGGTAAATTCGCGCTCTAAACACTGAGTCATCTAGCTAGACCGAAAAGTCTCGGAGAGAACAATCTGAAAAAAAACGCCCACAAAAGCGGCTCAACCGACGACCAATCACGGCAACAATTCCTGATTTGAAGCGTGATCTGGTGGTTCGAACTCAAAATTCCTCATAAAGCAACGTAGTACAATCATATTAACAGTCTGAACTAGTTCACGTAATATTCACAAGTCGCAATGAATGACGGGGGATAAGAGGTAAAAAAATCAACAACTGAGCGTCATAGTGACAGAGCTGAAATCGAAAGAAGCGCTGTCGTTCGCTTCAGCAAGACGCCCTCAGTAACAACGCGAATTACGACTACGGACACAAGAATTTGTAAATGACCGACAATCTGAGATTTACCTAATTGAGTATATAGAGTTTTTATTGGATAATTACGCTTCCCTAACAACACGGGGGCTGTGATCAACTGCGGAGAAGACAGTCTAATCGAGGAATCGGCGACCTACAAAGACGTTGAAGGGTTATTCGAGCAGCACCAAGTTTATCTGACAAATAGTGAACATTCCGCACAACATCACTGTCACAAAACTGAACATACAGAGGGCAAACGATAACTCATAAAAAATCTACGGACTGAGATATGTAGTAGAAGATGGGTTCATATAAGACCCGGAAAATCGGTTCGATACTGTCAACTGCTTCCGGTAAAACCTGGCAGCCGATGTTGAGTGTGCGATGTCTGGGTTGATGGAGAACAGTCTGACAGGCCCGTGCGCATCGCATTTCAACGGCGATACAGATGCATAACTATGCACCTAATACTAAAGTGAAATTTAGTGCAGGAACGCACACACACACGCGACGTGACATGATGATAACCATTTTTCAAGAATGATGCGATACAACACGTGCCGGCGATCGATAGTGAGTAGCGAGAGATTGTTTACTTGAGGAGACATCAACGTTCCAGTAACGGAACGCTGTTTGTGTTCCAAAATGAAACAAAATGATAGACAGAATCGCCAAACAGCATAACCAACCCTATTTAAATTCGGAGGAAATCAGTAGCATATTAGCGTACATATGGCTTTACTT
>NW_008751850.1:586444-587544 GCF_000715545.1 Opisthorchis viverrini
ATAATATTTGCCAGCTAAAATAGACCATAGTTAGATTAGCAACAACGATAAGGTTTGCAAGAATTTAGACGCCAAACTGACTAGTCCCGGACGGGCTACCCCAGGAAACTTGTCTTTCAAATGCATGGTTGCGCCGCAAGCTGTATCAGCAGAACAAAAAAGAAATCGGCCACGGCAAACTACCTATTGTTCCGGAATGCGGAATTTTCTGTCGCGCCTCAAGCTCACACCACCCAACCGTATGAGGCATCCAACAAAGAAAGTAACAAACAAAGTGTGCAAAATCTATGCAGCAACCAAAACGAGGTACGACGAATCGCCGCTTTTCCGTCTACACTCGTATAATATATTGCGATAATTGGCACTTGCCGTCATACTGAGTGTCAACACAACCGCTAGCAAATTAGAAAAAACGTAACAAAGTACGGTGACGCAGAGGAAAGTGATAAAAAAAAGAGTAGTTATCTGAACAGGAGACAGCCAGATGCGCACTGCCACTCCGTTTGTGTGTGTGTCAGAAAAAGAATATTAAAGCAGTAAAGTACTCTGAAGATAGAAAGATCATATGACAGACGGGCGTCGTTAGTACCAAAAGGATTCTGTGAAAAAAAGACCAACAGTTTGCGGTAAACATGTGTAGTAGGATTGATGAAAGCACACAGAGAGAAAGAAGTATACATAGGAGTTGATAAGTGTGTGTGGGGGGAGGATGGTGAGAGAGCCGCTTGCTTTCTCCGCCAAGTGGATGATTGAGCAGCAATAAATGGTAAAAACGGGTAATCACCTCTTCATTGATCATGGGGGCGTAGCTCACGGTGCGAAGATAGAGCGATGACAGAGAAGCTGCGGGCCCGACTAGGACCGAAGAGAGTCACCAGTAGACATCGGAGGTGGACGTCGAGGGGCTGTGGAGAAAAGGAAAACGAAGTGTGGAAAAAAGTCGTTCAGCTGTAGCACCCTTTCGGTGACTAGCTGCCATGCAACACGTAAGAGGCACGCGGTCTGGGGTACTGCCAGGTTGCTCAAGCCTAGACAGGGGAATTCGAGATGCAGTCATCATCATCATCGACAGCATGACATCAGTGTTCAACACCGATGCT
>NW_008751850.1:587919-605995 GCF_000715545.1 Opisthorchis viverrini
ATCTGAACAGGAGACAGCCAGATGCGCACTGCCACTCCGTTTGTGTGTGTGTCAGAAAAAGAATATTAAAGCAGTAAAGTACTCTGAAGATAGAAAGATCATATGACAGACGGGCGTCGTTAGTACCAAAAGGATTCTGTGAAGAAAAAAAAGACCAACAGTTTGCGGTAAACATGTGTAGTAGGATTGATGAAAGCACACAGAGAGAAAGAAGTATACATAGGAGTTGATAAGTGTGTGTGGGGGGAGGATGGTGAGAGAGCCGCTTGCTTTCTCCGCCAAGTGGATGATTGGGCAGCAATAAATGGTAAAAACGGGTAATCACCTCTTCATTGATCATGGGGGCGTAGCTCACGGTGCGAAGATAGAGCGATGACAGAGAAGCTGCGGGCCCGACTAGGACCGAAGAGAGTCACCAGTAGACATCGGAGGTGGACGTCGAGGGGCTGTGGAGAAAAGGAAAACGAAGTGTGGAAAAAAGTCGTTCAGCTGTAGCACCCTTTCGGTGACTAGCTGCCATGCAACACGTAAGAGGCACGCGGTCTGGGGTACTGCCAGGTTGCTCAAGCCTAGACAGGGGAATTCGAGATGCAGTCATCATCATCATCGACAGCATGACATCAGTGTTCAACACCGATGCTTCACTGCCGTACAACCATGACTTATTTGAAAGCCTTATTGTAAAGAAAAGAATAAAGGTGGGCAGTGAAGGGACTTGGTGCCAGCTTAACACAATCATTCCGAGGTGCCTACGCCTCCAGATGCAGTGGTCGGGCAAGAACCACGGACCTTCCAGTAAGTAAATTCGCGCTCTAACCACTTGGTCCATCTCGCCCCAAAAATCAAACAAACGGTAAAAAGCGATGAGACATCCTGTTAGAGCATTCCGCGATCAGCTGTCGACTGCATGTTAGTCTATTCCCAACCCAGCAGGTGCGTTGCTGGTGTGTTTGCGGATAAAAGACAAGGCGCCGTTCCGTTTCACAACAACTTACCGTCGGTGTGGATGAACGCACAACGCCCTCAAAACACCCTAACGCATCTAGCCAATAACACACATTGAAGAGTTTCGGACTACTGAACAACGAGCCTACCTAGCACAACACTTAGATCGCCCTCCAGTATGACAGACAGCAGTCAGCAACCAAGCGACATTTACCGTTGAGCAGACACCTACAGAGTGATATTTCTGAGACTACGTAGTAAAGATTCTCATCTAAAGGCTGGCAGCTCCTGAGCGTGTTTTTAGCCACATTTGATCATGAGCATGTTGAAAAGGTCAGGTGAATCCTCACAATAGCAACGGGTGGAAATCCAACGAACACCGAGATATCAGCGGTGGGTCTATTTAAGGGCGATAGTCTTCTAGGATTATAGGTCAAACCTGGGACGGCTTTCAGTGGGCAACGATAACCACGGACACGACACAAAACTATCTACAGGAACAGGAACTTAAAAAAACGCACCAGTTCGGTTTGCTCCCGTACGGTACGTATGCGGACCCTTGTATGCCTCTGGGGGTGGTGGTAGTTCTGCATCGCTCAGGAACTTAAATCTTCGTCCAAAATCGATAGACAAAGTAGTGACGGTCGGCGTCTGAGTCGCACTGACTGGAGGTGGAGGTGGTGGAGGGTGGCACTTGACATTCATTGGTTGAGCTCCATGGGGCGATGTCGGCACAGATGGTGCTACACCACTGGTCCGAGATCCCGGTGAGTTAATGTGGATTAGTTTGGGCGCGGCATTAGCAGCTCGCTCCAACGGAACACCCTGTTCATCTGAGGTGAATCCAGCACGCTAGTGGTGGTAGGAAGGGGGGATCAGCGATAAGCAAATTCAACTGGTGGTGCTCCGAAATGGGTAAGCAAAACACATGTGATAACCTAGTGGTACGAAGATGAGAGAGAAGCGGTGCATGCGGAGAGCAAAAAACACAAAATCATGAGGGTTTTCCGGCGGAAGCACTGGTGAGGCATTCAGGGGTGTGCATGGTGCTCACTTGACTGGGGAATTAGTCAACAACACACTGGGATCGGAAATAGGGATATCTATACTTACCCAAAATTATGGGTTGGGAATCGCTCAGTTGATCAACAGTGGTTGTGTTACGGAACAAACAACGAAGACTGATAAATCTAACCTAACCAATAAACCCCCAACCGAATGAAAGTTCAACAGCATACAGAAAAGCACAATACCGACCAACATGTGGAGGCAAACAATGAGTTCCTCCCGCCAGCGGGAAAGCTGAAAGTACGCAAGTTTTGCACACGCTGTGATGCGATTCAGCTTCAAGGGGATAAAATCAAAGGATGAACAGCAAGACCCTGTACAGCCGATAGCAATGAATATCCATTCAAATAGCGACGACAACAGTTGCCTTGAGCAAACTAATGGCACATTGCGGTCGACAAGTCCACAAAGTGGCAACCAACCCAACACGCTCAGCTCTTTTCGGACACAGCAAACAATTGAAGACAGGCAAACACATTCTGAAAAAGTATCTTTGAAAGCCCCAACTAGGTTAGGTATCCAACGGAATTCTAAAACAGACAACTTGGTTAGCTATCGTCATTCAGGTCCGTCAGTGCCACCAGAACTTGGTGGTACGTGGTTAGCCTGATAGGACAGGCATCTTGGAATATAATANTATATAGCAAGCTCGCCGCATCTGAAGTCATGACTGACTGAAAATGAAGTGTTGTGCAACAAACAGATTAGCCCAGAAGAAGAACAGAGATCCACCGTGTAGTTAGGTACACAGAGACTAGACGGCCACCACCATCACCAACTCCCACAACACGGGTGACGATGAGAGCGAGAGTGATATGCGGGTTCCACCATAGAGGATGACAACAACAAGAAGCGCCTACCCGGGGACGATGTATCAAGAAACACATGCAGATGGTACCTGAGAGCGTTGATTTGCTGAGTTTTTTCTTCGTGCTGGAGGTGGCGGGGGAGGAGGAGGAGCCTGGATTGATGCTGGTGGTTGTACGGCCGATGCTAGTGAAGCTGGGACGCTGGGTAGGATGAAGGGCGCTGGTGCGTCGACTGAACAAGCACGGCTTCTGATAAGGGGAGGTGGAGCAGAAAAGCCATTTGAGGCGGGTGCACAGGGTACAAACTGTTTGCTGTCACGCCCAGTGGCCACCTCAGATGGGCCGTTTTGTAACGGCTTGGAGGCCGCATTGGGCACGGGCACCGCCCGTGTGCTGGGTGGCGGGCCGGATGAAGAAGTTCCGTTCCGCAACTTCCATCGTGACACAGGATCGTGTGCGTACGGTTGTTGTTGTTGTTGTTGTTGCGCGTGCATAGGATCGTGCGGCGATTCAACAGAAGACGAGTCATCGTATTGGATGGGAAAGGAAAAAGAGCGGGAGAACGACTAGAATGCCGTGACCAGCCCCAAACGAAAACCAGAAAATGGAGAAAAACAGGAGGGCCGGATGACAAAGGTTAAAACAAATACACCACGATGTGAGAAACCAAACAGATCAAGTGTGTGTGTGTGGCCCGTGTGCTGGGTGGCGGGCCGGATGAAGAAGTTCCGTTCCGCAACTTCCATCGTGACACAGGATCGTGTGCGTACGGTTTGTTGTTGTTTTGTTGTTGCGCGTGCATAGGATCGTGCGGCGATTCAACAGAAGACGAGTCATCGTATTGGACGGGAAAGGAAAAAGAGCGGGAGAACGACTAGAATGCCGTGACCAGCCCCAAACGAAAACCAGAAAATGGAGAAAAACAGGAGGGCCGGATGACAAAGGTTAAAACAAATACACCACGATGTGAGAAACCAAACAGATCAAGTGTGTGTGTGTGTGTGCGCGCTAGTGTGCGACGGAACACAAATAATCGGGAGTAAAATTTAATACAAACAAGTGTGATGACAACTCACCAGCGCCAATAGTGGCAGCCCTCCTAATGTTAGCAACACAAGACAACAAAGCTCTGCAGCATTCAGCGGGGTGCACCATAAAATAACAGGTGTGAAGGGTTGTGAACTCATGGCTTCCCTCGAGAATCACTGAGCACACGTGCGGGTGTGTATTTGTGTGCAAATCTAGAGGCCCATACAGAACTACGCGGTGCCGAGCCGCTGTTCCGTATCCCAAACAGTCACTTACAGGTTTCGGAGAGGGCAGACGAAACTATCCGATATTGTGGGGAAAAAGGTTGAAGTACGGGTTCAGCAACATACAGTGACACCTCAAACTTTAGTGGACGATTACTTCAGTGTTCGGATGTGGTGAGCAGATATATGATCGTAGATCACGTTACCTACCTCATTGGCTAGTTCACATATTACGATCTCCTATGGTTAACTAACAAAAACGGCAAACTGGCACGCATCTCACATACATCACTAGCACTACACCGAACAAACAAGACAAACAGTAGTGCATATCTAAGGGTCAGTCACACAAGTTGCACTCAGTGTCAGTCTTTTTAGAGGGTACAGACCAGCCGTGACGTAATGGCGTCGGTGGAAAGGGTTCCAAAATAGTTCCCAAGATATGGGTCTAGGTACATTGTACGGAAGCAAAAGCATCACGACTTTGAACCGAATGGGCCCCAAACAGTTCGAAACCGGTGGTGGGCTGCTACCGGATTCCAGCAATCGTCCCATACTACTTAATCCACTACAAATTTCCCAACTGGAAAGTGGGAGTAGTAGATCAATTGGTTTAAAAGGTCAAAGGATCTGAAGAAACCTTGGTCGAGTGAGAATCACAAACGCAGCAAACGAAGGAAGTTGCAGTCTGAAATAATAGCTATACGTCGGTTCAGTACATCGTCGCAAAGAAATTATCTGAGAGGAAAATTGCTATATCCACCATTTGCCTTCCAGCATGTGGTCCACGTGACAGCCTCCGTGCTTGGCTGATACACTGAACGACATGGTTCAACTGTCACCTTTCAGTACCTAACTGTCATTCCCACGGAAGAAGGCATGAGGACTGGGATACTGTAAGGTTGCCAAGCCTGCAGAGGAGCAGTCAAGATGATGAGGTTGGGCTCGAACCACGGAACTTTCGGTCGGTGGGCTGGCGCCTCAATCGCTGAGCTATATGGATATGGCGGCTAACCGAGCTAGCGGCGCTCTCGTTGTCAGTTTATAGCTGGATTGTCTGACTAAGTATTGTAGCTGTAGGCACCTGTGTTTGTTTTAGGCTAGCCCAAGGTCCCCATTCTTCTACCCTAGAGAAATTTAAACTGCAAGCCTCATGCTGTGATGGTTGGAAAAAGTACAGCGGTATGAAGCTGGAGTTGAAACGTTCTGATCGTCCAATGGATTTGGCAATAATACACTTGCTTCGTGAAGTGCTGTAGATTGCGCGTGCGTCATGCCCGTCACGGTGTCCGACGCGCAATATATGAGAGGAGCAAGATGCTGAGGTTGGGCTCGAACCACGGAACTTTCGGTCGGTAGGCTGGAGCCTCAATCACTGAGCTATATGGATATGGCGGCTAACCGAGCTAGCGGCGCTCTCGTTGTCAGTTTATAGCTGGATTGTCTGACTAAGTATTGGAGCTGTAGGCACCTGTGTTTGTTTTAGGCTAGCCCAAGGTCCCCATTCTTCTACCCTAGAGAAATTTAAACTGCAAGCCTCATGCTGTGATGGTTGGAAAAAGTACAGCGGTATGAAGCTGGAGTTGAAACGTTCTGATCGTCCAATGGATTTGGCAATAATACACTTGCTTCGTGAAGTGCTGTAGATTGCGCATGCGTCATGCCCGTCACGGTGTCCGACGCGCAATATATCCACGACCGGAGTCCCATTAAGACTTGAAAGTTCTTTTGTTCATAGGGGCCCTGATTCACTTCAGTCAACAGGGCAAAACGACTAGGCCCTGAAGGTAGTTGAACAGGCATTCCGAAATATGCCATCAGTGTGAAATAGTTAACGCGCGATCTGTCAAGCGACTGGCTGATGATCGACAGATGAGAAGCACTAGGAAAGGATTGCGCACAGTCAACAAGCTGTTCGTTACAACGCGCAGGGAAGAATAGCTCGGACGGAGCTGGACCGAATGACAAGCATTATAAGTACGGGTGCAAATAACTATGGAAATGGTCACAGACACAACTAAACGGAATGACCCGCATGGTACCGTGGCAACAGGAACTATCACATACTCCGTAATGAGTCACGTGATATGGCGAGCGAATGGATGGTGAGACTTTGCTCACAATGGCTTCAATAGCTGTGAAGGCAGTCGAACATCGAGGTGACTAGGGCGAAGATTCGTAAAACTGAAACCTGAGGTGAGAACAGTGTCCGTGGTCGAACGTAAAGCCGCAAGCATCTAGATATCGGCTTAACAACTAATGCGCTGATTTTCACGGTGATTACTGGAGATCAGCCCAACAATCGACCGCTAGTCCAGAAATGGGTTAAACATGTCCACAGCAGCAGCCTGGTGATGAACTGGCAATTCAAGCTGGACGCTCACAAAATATCGCACACGACCACCATCAACCGTTCCCCATTGGATATCCACATCGACAAGCTAACTATATCAGGCTCACATGGTAGGTCGAAATCGAATCTTCTACAAAATGTTTTTGCAGTTGCTGTCACTGAGCCTTGACCTCAAAGATGTGCACAATAACGAACCTGGGATACTATTCCAGGATCACCTTGGAAACCGCGATACATTCATGATCAGTGAATGTTTGACTTGAAAAATGCAGCCATCTAGATAACCGACAGCTGAAAGACGGGTGATAGTGAGTTGGATACAAGACACTAATTCGATGAGAAAGGCTGGTGCGGGGCAAAGGGAAAAACTCAAATTGAGAAACTCCAATGCTCCAGGTGCCTGACTCTAGAAACCGAAAAGTGCAAACCAGTAACGAGTTCAGCATCACCGACACTCGTCGTGATCCACGTTCAGTTAGGTAGCTGAGCTAGACTAAAAGCGTTTTCATTACCTATTGCATATTATTACTAACTGTTACAAGAGGAGCTATGCACGGAACAGACAACTCACAGGACCGCGAACAGGTGGTGGACCAGGAGGTGGAGGGGGCGGCGCAGTTCTTGAGCTATAATTGGGTACACCCGCAAACCGGGGTGGCGGTGCCATTGGCTGTGCTGGGGAGGATGGTGGCGGCGGTCGAACTGCTGCTGGCTGACCGCCACCAGTATCAACTGTTCGACCCCGAAGCCTGGGTACTCCATTGGCAAATAAATTTCCCAGCTGTGCGGCTACGTTTGGTGGCGCCGGCGCCCTGGTTGCTGATGAGTCGGAGGGTGCCGAGAATCCAGATTGTGGGGCCACTGACAGAGGTGACGCAATCGTAATGAAAGTAAAATGGACCGTATAAGACCAAATGTACTATATACCTCAACGAAACAGCTTCTTTAATCTTTCTGGAGTACAGTAACCCCTCAAAGAGAGCTCACAGGAGAAAGGTATCTTTGATCCCTTTCATTTAGTAGTAGAAAACTCGGGATTATTACATGGGATACAGCATCAGAGTACTCAAAGACAGTGAGTCCCTAGAAGTGACTTTTGAAACCAAATTTCCAACAAACAGAGACCACTCCATGGTGTATGGCGCAAATAACACAAAATAACTAATATCAAACATCAGTCTGAGCTGTCCTTCGAGAGACTGCTCATTTTAATCGGCGGGCTAAATAGGGTCTGGTGTTTGTTTCCAACCCTTTTTTAGAGTAACCTCTATTCAGTTTAGCTGATAGTAACAGTAAGAAGCAATAATGATAAATGACAGTGACAACGATGAAATTTGTCCGAATGTTGCACCTTATGGGATCACTCATTATCAACATAATCACCACCATTGACAGCAATACACAAGCAGTATATACTGGTGCTTAACTGCCATACAAAAATGAAGGAAGAAAGTCATCATCATCATTGTCAGCTGCAAGAACCGCGTACTTGTCGTACAGTGGTTGCAGATGCCACAGTTTTGTTCACCGATTATTTGGGGAGGTGAAGTAGAAAGCTGCGCAGTGAAGGAGGGAGCTGATATATTGGTGCGTAAATACAGCACTGTAGGTGGACTGTTAAGTGGAGGGATTGGGAAGGGAGCTATGCATTGAAGATAATAGCTTGGATGCAAGAGCGCCATTGAGGGCGGGACTGCGCCATGTCTGACAATGTCTCCAACCATTGATGTGGTCCGTCTCGGGGTCCCCATCTAGGAAGACGGCAACGACCACCGCAGCTGTTTGCTGGTACTAGCTTCTATACTCCGCTGTCAAGTCACTGTTTGACCACTCCTGCTTCCTTTCCATCCTTCTCGTGGCTGTGCGAGAAAAAAACCTTCAAGGAAGTCGGTCGACTGGCATACGCAGCACGTGGGCCAAGCTAGGCAACCGATACACTGTGATCAGTTCATCTATTGGGGGTGAGTTACTTCTTCCGAAGTGTTCCGGTGTTCCCACCAGACTCGGGCAATACTCCGAAGATATCGATGGTCAAACGCTGAAAGTCATTTTACGTCCTCGACGCGCAATGGCCAGGTTTCCGATCCATATCAGATGAAAAAAATCAGATCCTTCAGCTGTAACACCCTTCCGGTATCTAGCTGCCATGCCATCAGAAGGAAGCACGAAAGCTGAGATCTGCCAGGTTGCCCAAGCCTAGACAGAGGAATTCGAGAGGCAGAGGTCGGGTTCGAACCACGGACCTTGCGGTCAGTAAATTCGCCGTCTAGCCACTTGAGCCATCTCGCCCCTTCTGATCCGCATAGTAGTATGGAGCGCTCCGCAGCATTGTCAACTCGACTCTTGACGGATAAGTTGATGCCACACCTACGCCACAGGTGACAGGTTCACAAAAGCTACTCTGGCATTCCATGTCCGGACGGAAATATCATCTTTCGCAAGACCACCACGAATTTGTCTACTACCTCAATCGGCTCATCCGCAAGCATCGGAATTGGAGCCCACCCAGTCTTGCATTAGCACTTTACACCTTGCAGGTGTGAAGCACATGCCAAACCATGAGGCGGTATTATCTAGATTATTTAATGTTGTTCGGATTAACAAGGGGTCAGATCCAACGACAGCTATGTCGTCTAGGTACTCGATATTTGTGAGCGGACACCCAGGGTGCACTTTGGACTCACAGGCATTAGAGGCTGGTAGTGAGTCTTCATGATTGCATCAATGACAAAGTTGAAGAGGGAAGGTGAAAGAGGACAGCCCTGTCTGGCACCATTTGATGCAGTGAACTCAGACGAGAGCTTCCCGTAGACATTCACACGGCCGCGAGAGTTAGCGTACAGCGCTTTATGGAGGGTCAAGAATTTATGAGGTCACCTTCGCTCCACAGGCACTGACATAGTTCCTAACGGTCCACAGAGTCAAAGGCAGCTTTCAGATCAAGAAATACACTTATTGTTGGTTGCTGGAAGCAGTGTCGCTGTTCCAGAATTTGTCAAAAGGTAAAGATATGATCGATGCATCCTCTTGCAGGACAGAACCCAGCTTGGTTTTCAGGGAAGAAAGTTTAGTAAGCGAGGACCAGTAACATAGTGTTAAGAAGTACTGTGGCCTCAGGAAAAACGATCAAAAATTAAGTGCCCACCCCTGCAAACAGCATCAAAATAACCACATCTCAGAATCATATCGAAGTATGGCGCCATCAGCGGGATCGACCTAGTGTCCTTTGAGAACCACACCCAACATAACCCAATTGCACAATGACAGGTAAACCTTAGCTAGCCATCCCGGCTAGGTGACAAGATTTGTTTATCCGGGATCGGTTGTGTCATCACCAACATCATCAACAGCATGACATCAGTGTTCAATACCGTTGCCTCACTACCGTACAACCATGATTTATTTGAAAGCCCTATTGTGAAGAAAAGAATAAACGAGGACGAAGAAGGGACTTAGTGCTAGCTTACTACAAGCATTCCGAGGTGCCTACACCTCCAGACATTCACTCAGGCAATCTGGATAGAAACTGACAGCAGAAACATCGGTTAGCGGTCATATCTTGTACTGTCTCCAGACATGGAAAACAGCAGTCTCTTCGGCAAAAGATTGTGCGGCATATGCAACCCATGTCCTAACCAACGCTGCTTCTTTTGCTGTAAACATTCTTCAATGGAAGTACCCGTTGCACAGCCGAAAACGCGCTTTCTAAATGCCTCATTACGGATTCGCTCCAAATAAGGTTTTTCAGGTCACAGTTGTTCAGACATTACGTAGGACCAACCAAGGTCCACGGAGGAGAGCCCTGTTTCGCAGTACAAACTCTCGCCGGCAAAGCTTTGCAGGAAAAAGGCACTCGAAAAGCGGTCACATCGCTCTTCTGAACAGGTCCCAAGTAACAGTCCTGTAAGTTTTTGGGAAACCTATATGAAAATAGCGCTTAAGTCACCCCAGTGGCGAGCATACTAAAAACATAATCTTTCAGCCGTAACACCCTTCCGGTGTCTAGCTGCCATGCTACCCGGAGGAAGCACGAGGACTGGGATACCGCCAGGTTGCCCAAGCCTAGACGGGGGGAGTAGAGAGGCACAGGTCGGATTCGGATCTTCCGGTCAGTAAATTAGCGCTCTTACTGCTGGGCTATCTCGCGCGTAAACCTATTCTACGATAAAAGGAACCCAGAGACTCATACCTAGAAAAGCGTGCAAATTCGGCACGATAATGAAGGAAGAATTCTGTACTTGAATTCGGATTTGTTCACGTTATTAGTCACCTAAAGGCCATTGCTGTGTTTAATTAGTTCCCGAAGTTCCTTTGCTCAGAATAACCACCTGGTGTCTGAAAATCTGCAGACTACCTATAGATCATGGAACTCAGTCTTTCTTCAGATATAAGATCATCCCTCAGGAACAAAGACGTGTGCTATCTGTGGAGATGGGCACTCCGGAGATAGAAATATGGTAAGGAATACTACATTAT
This sequence comes from Opisthorchis viverrini, assembly GCF_000715545.1. Taxonomy (NCBI): domain Eukaryota; kingdom Metazoa; phylum Platyhelminthes; class Trematoda; order Opisthorchiida; family Opisthorchiidae; genus Opisthorchis; species Opisthorchis viverrini. The sequence continues at coordinate 598,824 of NW_008751850.1, forward strand.
TATTATTATTATATTACTATCAGAGACAGCAACATCCGTGTTGACACTGCTTCAGTGCTGTGCAACCATAAAGCTCGTCTACTCATAGTTTAAGCCATAGAGTGAAATGAACAGAAAATAGTGGGTGAGGGAGGGGACCTGGTGCCGGCCTATGTCAAACATTCTGAGGTGCCTGCACCTCAATCGAACAATCTGACAGCACGAAGGCCACTGCCATCGATCAGCCGCCATTTCTTGCAATGTCTAACTCTGACTGAATTTTAAGGGGTATGCTCAGAGACTGCACGTTCTGGAGCATGACTTTGTACTTTAAAGGTACAAGGCGCATGTTAAAAGACATGATGGTCAGTCTATGCAATAAAACTTGTGCTTCATTTCCGTCCCCAGAGATGGGGGCGGTGTTGTCTACGTTGACAAGGTTCTAACCGATAACGATTTGAACACCGGAGTTTTGAAGGCCTTCCAGTGTTCGGTTCAATCGTTCATCAATGACGAAGTTGGGCAAGAATGGAAAGAGTGGACACTTTTGTCGGACACCACTTTTTGTAGGAGACTTTTGGATAGCTCGCCATACACACTCACACGCCCAGAAGTATGTGAATATAGAGTTCGGACTATGTTCACAAACTCCTGGGGCATACCCTGTTGAGCAAGCATAATTAGAAGCACTGAGCAACCGAAACAATCGAACGCACCCTTGAAGTGATGATTCATCAAGGAGTAATTGCTATGGACTCTCATGGAGGGGAGGGTTCTGCACGAGGTGAACACTGAGAATCACTGTAATGGTCAAAGTGAATCGTGGGTAACAATATCTAAGATGATCTAACCTCCGATACGTGAGGCGAAACCTCACACATTCATGCAACTACATGACAGCGTAGGAGACACATGGAGCAGAAATCCTTTGGCTTCAGAGAAGCAGGCTTCAGCAAAGTACATGCTCATTAAGAGATTCCGCTACTGAAAATCTCACACGATCATCTTCGGATGTACACCACTGAAGTGACATCAGCCATTTCTGAGTTGAGTAAGGGAGTCCATATCTACTAAAGCGAATGTTGTCAACCTGAGTTTACTGGTTAGTGTTTTCGTACTTCGTTGCCAGGTCATACACTGCCCACCTCTGGGTCGCTTCCATTAAGCACAGGGCTTAGTGAAAATAGCCCCACAAGGCAGACGGTTTTCTGACATGAGTGATAAATATCCTAATCAGTGTAACGTAAAAAGCGCGAGTAATTCACCTATCGCTGAAGAGTTCCTACTTCCTGGGATCACGTTTTGTGCCCCAAAAGTACTAACCCGATGTTTCCAACAGACCCAATCAATAATTCGAAAACACCAATGGTCAAACACTGAAATCCTTCGAATGTTCTCAACGAGTAGAGGACACATGTCTGATTACACAGCATTGTAAACTCTGCCCTTGATATACAAACTGACGTCACGTCGGCGTCATGTCGGTGGCTGGCAAAAGCTGCCTAGGCTATCTCAACCCCAAAACAATCTCATCTCTAGGCAGTCTACCAGAACCTATGCGGCTGCTGTAGCACCCATACAGTGTCTAAATGCCATGCCACCCGGAGGAAGCACGAGGGCTGGGATACTGCCAGGCTGCCCAGGCCTAGACAGGGGAATTCGAGATGCAGTGGTCGGACGTGAACCACGAACCTCCCGGTCGGCAAATTCGTCATCTCGCCCATTATGCAATTGCCCTGGTAAACAAATTTATCTACCACATCCATTGGCTCGTTTGCAAGCATGAGGTTTGCGTTTGATCCCACACAGTCTTACAGCAACACTTTACATTTTGCAAGTGTGAAGCGCATCCCAGACTGTGTGGCGGGATTGTTTGAAATGGCTTACATTTTCAAAGAATTTGACCAAGGGCAGGAATATCGTCCGCATACTCAGTGTGTTAAGGAACGTTCTACCCCCACCCCAGTTCTTCCAGAGGCTTCAGCGGCAGACAAAGAAAATTCAAGCAGCACATCAATAATAAAAGTTGAGGATAAAAGCTGAGGGGCAGCCTTGCCTTACACCAGTGGGTGGTGAACTCGGAGGGAATCTTGTCGTATACTCTTATGCACCCAAAGAATTTCGTATACACAACCCTCATGAGGGATGTAAATTTGGAAGAGCCAACTTTGATCGCTAGATATTGCCCGCGTTTCTGACGATCGACAGAGTCAAAGGCAGCTTCCAGAAGAAAGAAAAACTACAACACAGGACGTCTGGAGGATTTGTGCTGCTCAAGAACTTGTCTCAAGGTAACGAAATGGTCCACAAATCCTCGGCCAGGGCGAGACCCAGCTAGATTCTCACGAATCTGTCTTCCCCGACCTGTGGAAAACAATGCCAGAGAGCACCTTAGAGGCGATGGATACCAGGTTGATGCTGCGACGAAGAGTGGAATGACCGTCAAAAAGCTCCGTTCGAGTGGTACTTTAGTTTCGTTCCAAATCTTCTGCAGTATGGTTGCCAGACTGTTCACTGGGACTTCGCCAACTTCTTTGAAGAGTACGGGATGTAGGTCATCCACGCCAGGTGCCTTGTCACGCTTGAGAATAGATGTATCAAACTGGATTTCGGTCGCTGACGGCAGTCTAGTGCCGATGGTCCATTCAGGCGCAGTGGGTTCATCCGGCAGTTGTGCTGAAGGAGGCCAGCTAAACCGCTCTTGGAGATTCTCAGCTCATCGCTCAACAAGACGATTGAATTGCCGTTCCCTCCTTTTTGCATATCGTTCCGCCGCCACTTGTCTTCTTCTGACTGGCTGATCGAATCAGCTGAACAGTCGAGATGCTCGATACGTACGGCGAATCTTGCAGACAATGTCTGGGAATATTGGAATTTTTTCACTGAAAACTGGTTCTCTCTGAGACCTGACATCCTTCAAATGTTCAAAAATGGGCAAGGGCTGGACCTAATTCAGGCATATATTCGTATCCTTCGGCGATTAGCGGACAGTAACAAATGCACAAGCAGAAGTGTTTCAGAAGACCTCTTTTTTTCAAAATTTACTAATGGAACAGACTTCCTCCCAAATGTGCCGGCTGTATGAACACATTATTTTACGGTGAAGGCTGAAAACTGGGTGGATAGATAAGCAAAGAAACAGTCTTACGTATCAAGGAATTTAAGTACGACTAACGAACATGACGATACGCAAAAGCACGGCTATTAAAATTGCTCACTGCTTTTTCTGCCCAAAGGATTTACGTTTTTTTCCAAATATGAAGACGACAGACTTAGATGACTCACAGGTCTGTGTCCCTGTCCCATCGTTAAACTAGGTAGTAGACAGTCATTCAACTGTAATACCCTTTCGGTGCCCAGCTGCCATTCCAACCAAAGCCTGAGGGCTGGGATAATGCCAGGTTGCCCTAGCCTAGAAAGGGGAAGCCGAGAGGCTGAGGTCGGGTCCGAACCATAGACCTGCCGGTCTGTAAGTTCCTGCTCTGTTATAACCGCCATCACACCCGCCGTTGAACTAATCGCTACACAGCACTTATACCTATTCACTTCTATATTCCTACTTGCCCGTACTGCACTCTTGGTATGCATCTCCCGGTGTCAACATTGGGCGATTTCTCAGCTGGCGATAAGGTTGCTATCCTGTGAGCACTCGAATGGGTTTAACTTCCTTAGGTGTGTAAGAGTAGAAAGCTTAGTAAGTCACCTGAATATGAAAACGGGAGCTGTTTTGGAAGAGCCAAACATATTTATTGTGTGAATATAAAATGTCTCGATTGTGAACGCCACCCAATGATACATAACTACGCACAGCGTGTCAAGTTCAGAGAGTGGGGTTTGGCATGTGACCGGCTCGGGAGGGTTGATGTAAACGTGTAAGCATGCGCGATACGGAGTTTGAGCCGGATTGTTTCGTGTCCGTAAGTTTTCTCAATTTATCATCCGTCGTAAAGTTTCAAGGACCACACTGTGGTTGGATTGTGCATTAAGTACGCCCAACCACCGTCTACTGAAGAGAGCGCCGCACTGTCACAAGCGGCTGCTGGCGCACGGTTTTCGAGGAACGGGCCACTGAATGGCTGAGTGAAACAAAAACGGTTGCAGTGAAGCTAAATCATTTGGAATCTCCGCACTTTCCTGACTGAGGTGCGCGCAATTCGGCCAGCAGATAGTTGGAAACTTCGTGGATGGTAGGCAACCGGTCCTTCTGGCGCACATTCCGTCATTCGCTAGACTATCGATGGGTGTTGAACTTATGGCAGGTGAATTTTGCAGAGCATGCTGGGTCGACCTTGTTAATGGTGCCTTACATCGAATGATGCACGGATTTGTTTATTTTATTTCTGCCCTGTCCCTAATAAGACAGGGTCTTTTCACCCTTTTCTTTCCATTCTCTAACAAGACTTCCTTCCATCATGGGTGTATGGCAGTTGAGCACATTATTACTGGTGCATTGGAGTCGAAGAGGGCGACAACCTGAAATTGCATTCACACTGCGTCGGTGAGAACGAGTACGCTTAAGGCTTCATGGATGCTCACGAGGACTTTCCGCATATGGAATCCTAATCTGATCAGCTTTCTGAGCTCCATGTTCACCAGGGACAAGGAAATACGGATATCCTGGCAAGTCACTAAGCACCAAAGAACATGAGTAGCAACTAGAGCGAGTAGAGGCTCGGAACCCGAATAGCACCTTCAACGTAGGGACTAACCCGCAGCGGCACCAAGAGATGACCCCTTATACGATTTGATGTAGAAATTACACAGCCCAGTTATTAGGCCGTTGAAAATAAAAACTCGGGGTTATCGTCTTTGTACCGCCTGCACACTTCACACGAAAGAGAGGCCAGTTACAAACTAGAGATCCGTTGGACAAACGATCTGACACATGACTACGACTCGTCAAATGAGCGACTGTGTGGAACAAACTTTTACTGTACACACTGACTTTGACAGCAAATAAGTTTCAATGTTTACCGGATGTGCATTCTGTTAGACTCATTAGAGCATTTTCTGGAGAGGAGCCTATAGACGCTAACCAAGGCCACTGAGATAGCCCGCAGGTTCACGCTGCATCATCATCATCATTGTCGGCTGTAAGAACCGCGTACTCGTCGTACACTGGTTGTAGCTGCCACAGTTCCGTTCACCGATGATTGGGTGTAGTGTGCGTATGTGTGCATATGTAGTGTCATGCTATTACCACAACCTCGTAGACAATTTCTTCTTAGTTCTCACATGCAAATCAGACCTGCACGATAAATACCTCATTTTCGACTGTAAAGTCGCCGAAAGGCGCGTAGGTATCACTGATTTGTGTCAATAACACTCTCACCACATGCATGTGGAGACCATGTAAGTCGCATGGAACCATATTTAAAATAACGTTACACCTTACACTGAGGCGGAGAGCGACTGGAACAAACACTTAAAAACGCTGTCGCAGAGCATATAAACCAAATTAGGGTTCTATTTATTTTTAAAATCCTACGGAGCCTTTCATGAACTCCTCATAGGTGAAAAAACGAAGAGCCAAAAAGTTGTGGTAATAGTGATATTCGTGAGATAGTGGTTTCAACAAGTGTCCCCGTAAAAGCCTCGCGGAGGATCTTGTTGTACGGGTCAGTGGTGGCTTGACTTAGCCCATCACGCCCAAATATATTTCATAATGGTTTGCTCACTGACTAACGCACATAGACATGGCATTTTAATTTCACTTGCACGGAATGAATTGAAATTGTATATGAGTTAGGAACTCGCCTTTGTCTTTCCTTGTGGCATTAAGAGTACTTCTGTCATTCTTCTCGGAATCAGGGACCTTCCTAAGCTGCCTTCCCGCCCGTATTTCCTCCAAGAGGGACATGACCTGCGGCACCGAACGCTCCGGGCGCGCCAAACACTTTAACTGACTATTCAGTTCAATATATTGTGACGTTTTGTATCTTTATTTTACTTCCATTATAACACTACGTATTTCATCAATGGCATAATCGTTTTTTGTTTGAATACGAAAAACTACAAAATACGCGCACTTGTACAATTTCACATAATACAAGCGTGGTCACGTGCTTCGACTCTCTCTTCTGATTTCGCTCGTGCTCGCAGCGGTCATTCGCGAGTCTCATGTACTAAATCTGGTACCAAAACATTTCAGACATCTTCAGAATCTATTATATGTGGGAGCTGTTCAGAAGCAGACCTCTGGACCAACATAATTGGATCATTGTTTATTCGCTGACCTGGGCCAACGACGAACTATTTTAAAGAGAATAATTGTTAGTGAGTCTGTTCCATCCGACCTCTTTATTATTGTATACCCAACCTAGCGTTATTATTTTTACTTCTTCGCCACACACTCCTGATGAACTAACTTACTGGGTAGCCAGACCACTACAAGATCCTTTGTTTGAATACGTATTCCTGCGTACGTCTGACATAAAGCGTAACTACATATCTAAATTTTAGCCTGTAGGACCAGAAATCGAGGTAACGTCTGGTACGTGACGTCTTCGCTGTCCTAGCTAAAACCATTTCGTTGCACAAGAAACAAAGCCTTATGTGAAGCACATTTGAAACCCAAAAACGACTAACCTGATGTGTCGCCCAGTAGCTTCTGCTGACGTTCGCACGTTTGGTGAAGATTTTTGTTTACAAGGTTAGCTCTCGCAAGCTCAAGCTCAGAAGCTTGTCTCAGGGCTTCGACACGTTCTGTGTTACTGACAGCAACGAGGACATCCTTTTGTAGTTTACTTAGCTGAAAAGGTGATATATTGTTTTATTGTCTGAACAACTTTTTGTGTTAAGTTATCCAAGCCGCTGTGTACTCCGTTGTTAAATGCATCTTGCCTTATTGCATGATGGCCTTTAAATTCTGAAATAGACCGCTGCTATGATGTAAGCCAACCTGCACCTGTGTCAGGTGATTTTTTATTGTTCATTTTTTGACCTGACGGTGTACTGACATCCTCACAGATGTCATTTCCGATGTTCAAATCACGTTCCATACCCGCTTCTTGCTTTTAGATCGCATTCACAAGCCAAGTTTGATGTTTGACCGATCGCCTACAACGTTTAGAGATCAACAGGCATGGACCATGCTCACGACCCAGATAGTTATCTCGTTACCTGGCAAATCATCTACACCTGGTGTTTCGTCAGTCGCTTGACGAAGGCCGCCCGCCCTCTGCTTGGAAGGA
>NW_008751850.1:608319-610020 GCF_000715545.1 Opisthorchis viverrini
TTACAGTACTTTTGGTCGTGAATTACTCGCAATTTACCTTGCTATTCGCCATTTCCGACACTTGTTAGAAGGTAGATCGTTTACCATTCAAACCGACCATAAGCCACTCACCTATGCCTTCAACGCCAAGCCTGATCGATATTCACCACGCGAGATACGCCATCTCGACTACATTCCACAGTTCACTACCAATATTCGGTACACCCCAGGTTCGGACAATGTCGTCGCAGATGACCTATCCTGTCCTGACATCAGCGGTCTTCACCCTTTCACGCAGCTGGACCTAGCCAAGATGGCTAACCTTCAAAATAGTGATCCTAGGTTTTTGCACATTCTATCCTTCCCTTCATTTCAAGTCTCTTCAATTCCCTCACCCCTCCATTTGAGACATATCTACAGGCTCAGCTCGCCCAACCGTCCCCAAGCCTTTCATCGGGTTGTTTTCGATCATTTTCATGGATTTTCCCATCCAGGTATCAGAGCAACCAGGAAGTTCACGCTTAGTATGGCTCTTCATAAATAAGGACCTGACATCCTGGGCCAAACAGTGCATCGCCTGTCAACGCCGTAAAGTAACTCGGCATACAAACTCACCTATCGTTTTATTTGCCGTTCCTGATGCTCGATTCACTCACGTCCAACTCGACATTGTTGGCCCGCTTTCTGTATCAAACGGTCTCACGCATATTCTTACCATGATAGTTTTACCCGTTGGTCAGTAGCTGTATCCATTTCGGATACTTCAGCTAAAACGGTTGCCCTTTCATTTTTGCAGCACTTGGTGAACAATTTTGGTATACCTTCCACCGTTACTACCGATCGCGGTTCACAATTTCAGTATAATCTCTTCCGGGAGTTTTCTACACTATTCGGTTTCCATCACATATCGACTACCGCGTATCATCCCTGTTCCAACGGTCTGGTTGAGCGTTTCCATCGATACCCCAAAGCTGCGTTGACTGCTCAAATGAACCCATCTTCATGGTCCTCTTCTTTACCCCTCATTTTGCTTGCTATTCGCTCCACTATTAAGGAGGATCTTCACTGTTCCCCAGCCGAACTAGTGTACGGCGCAACTGTACGTTTACCCGGTGAACTGGTTTCCCCTTCTGGCGCACAGCTCGAATCACCCGTCACATTCGTCACCCGTCTGAAGCAGCATACGTCCGAAATTCGTGCGACACCGACCAGACGATCAACGCGAACATAACACATCTCATCCGATCTCTCTTCCGCATCTTTTTTGTTTGTCCGACATGACGCAACGAGGAAAGCCCTCCAACCCTGTTATGATGGACCCTTCAAGGTTATCGAACGTCACTCCAAATACTTTGTTTTAGACAGAAGCGGAAGGCGTGATACTGTCTCCATTGATCGCCGGAAACCTGCCTACATTGAAGCACCCACGACCACATCCAGCAACCATGCTATCCAAACAACACCCACACCTACCCAAGATATCCCTCCCGCCAACCTCACTCCTTCCACTAGCCGTTCAGAACGACGCGTCCATTTACCTCACCATTTAGCTGATTACGAAACTTGAAGTGAGCAACTTGTGATTCGTTACTTTGGTTATTCGAGCGTTTTCCCTTTTCATGGTCAACGCTCTAGTGGGGGAGTAGTGTGGCGCTTTGTACCTTTATTTTACTTCCATTATAACACCACGTATTTCATCAATTGCATAATCGTTTTTTGTTT
>NW_008751850.1:611250-614926 GCF_000715545.1 Opisthorchis viverrini
ATTGGATCATTGTTTATTCGCCGACCTGGGCGAACGACGAACTATTTTAAAGAGAATAATTGTTAGTGAGTCCGTTCCATCCGACCTCTTTATTTTTGTATACCCAACCTAGCATAATTATTTTTATTTCTTTGCCACACGCTCCTGGTAAACTAACTTATTAGGTAGCCAAACCACTGTATTATCAACAGCGTTCGTGATACGCAAGGATCCACGGATTGACAGACATGATTGACGCTTTTGTACAAGTTTCTCTGGTCTGTTTTGTGCTTGTTGTTCAGCGGCTGTGGTTCACCTGAGAGGCGCAAGTGAACAAAGGATGTAGCACTGCCCCTTATGTTCTCAGCGCGGGACATTATGCAAGGCATTCCAAGGAATGTTGGACACAGTGACAAAATCCTTCTTTTTTCTCCCGTAGATTGGTGTTTTGATTTGAATAAACCGTAGAGCTGTACTAAAACCGTGACATGCCGGAGCCCGCAGTGCAAGCGGACGTCAATTGCACCATTCTGGTTCATTGCGGATAAACGGTAGTCTCAGACCCACGGGAGTGCATTTTCATGTCTTACAGCTGTAATTGGCGAGCGCCGGCAAGAGCGACCCTCTGGCCAGCATTTTTCACTGTCGATGAAATTTAATCAAACCTTTCTGCCGGGTGTTTAATTCACCCCCATCTTTGCGCATGAGCATCAAGTGCATGCTGTGGATACTGCATTCGGCAACTTTGCATTTCGGGATTACAGTTGAGGATCACCGGGTAATCAAACAGGACTCCGCGTTTCACCCATCGACACGTTCATCCCGAGCAGCGCAGTGTGTACGAAATTAGTGTAAGCTTCCGACACCGCAAATTTCATGGCAGATTACTTTGATGTCTCATCAGTTCACTGAGGTGCTCTCCATAATTCTTTCCGAGTTTTCATGCAAAAGCATTGCCTCTTTCATATTTCACCAATTTACTGCAGTGCCCATTTATCAATCAAGACAACAGGTTCCCCGCTAAGCCAAGCGGAGGGCCTCAATTAATGCCGCCATTTTGCCTACCTGTATAAAATATATGGCCTGCAATGTCAAGATTTTATGTTGCGGTGACAGTTCAGATGTGTGGTTTGATGAATAAGCTAAGAGCCCGACTTTACCGACCACCTTTTAGAGTCAGGCGCCTCAACATTATGCGTACCTTGTATGTAATTTGAACTCATGTAAAACAAGGAATAAAGAATGCCCTAGAACCGCAACCGCCTGATGACCAACGTGCGGAAAGAAACCGGTCGTGGCTTGTCCAGGCGTGCCCGATAACCCCACAGAAATTATCCTCCATGAAACCCCACTACGCCACCTAGATATCACAAAAACTTGAAGCATAGTGCGGTTCCTTTGCAGCAACTTCAGTTGAAAGATATCTGTAATGGTTACCCTTCCGATTACTTACTCCTCCAATCAATTTCACTCATGCACCAACTATCTCCCTCCATGTTTTTATGTCTCACAGCCGCGCACCAAACTCGTTACATGATTAAGACCTTGATGAAAAGCATGTTAGCAATATGTCAACTACGGTTTTGGGACATTATGGGAGACGCCATTTGAATCCCCGTTGTTGTTTCCACGTTCCACTTCGATAAAAAAACATACTCAAGGAAGGAACATGGTCAACACACGTAGGCATCACGGAGTAAAGCGCCTCAACTGCACGCCGCATAAGCGAACTCGGGTTACGCACAGCAGGGAGCAAGTGTCACGATAATATTGCCAGCTACCTCTTCCCGTCTATCTTGATGACTGCCTGTATGGAAGTCTGCGTTGCTGTGCTAGTGGAATCCCACCCAGGAAAAGAGGAGTAATCCAAAAGTTTCTTATTTGAAAACGGTCGTAAAGGGCGACACTGATTCCTCCAGCGGCCAGGCTTGCCACACTTGTAGCGTCGGCTGTTTCGAGCGTGCCCCCGGGATTCCGTCTTGAAGGCTGCAAGCTTTTCGGCGAGTTGGCCCACTTTGTACCTATGGTCCTCCACCAGTTAATCTTCCCTGCTCTGGGACTGCAACGTGGCCAGTGGCGCCTTAGCCAGCTCCGTGTCAGATGCATCAGTTCCTCCACACTCAACTGATCAGTTGCTCTCGCCAGCCGCAACTGGGCACGAAGCGCTGGCTGCACACCCTCGTCGAACTGGTCAGACAAAAGCTACTGGCGCCACACTCGGCCGAGTCCCGGCAAAGCCCGATCCGACGACTGCTGAAGGCCGGCGAAACACGCAACCAGGTGCTATCTTGGTTCCATCCTGGCAAACTTAAACCGCCCCATGGCCGGTGTTAGTATGACAATAATGAAAATATTTATTCACAACATGTGTGTCGCATACCGTTAGGCATGATCATAATGTTAAAGTCAGAATAAAAGCAGGACTGCCAGGGATTGTGGACACATGATGGGACTAGGAAAAGGGCCAGCGTCATAGAGGGTGGGTATCATCAGACCGGCACGGGAAAGGAAGCATCGTTGGGAAGAATATCGAGTGGGATCAGGTGGTCGGGATTTGAAGTTGGCGGGCAAAAAACAAAGCGGTCAGGGGTAGGCGAGAGGCTTCCTGTCTGAGACATGACAAGAAATGTGTAATGGTGAAAAATGAGGAACCAGAATATCAGAACTGGTGACGTAACAGAGTTTGCGTCATCCAGCGAGTCATATTGAACTAAAGCCTCGTAATTTTGGATTGTTGGGATCATGTATACGGTACAATAAGCGTAACTGAGGGTGATGAACTGGAGGGACTGGGAAGGTGGATAAGTTGTAACGGGAACCTCAGAAACATGGTTTACAGTGAAAGTGGTGTCGCTGTTTTTGATTCGGGCATATTAGTTCCTTGGAAGAGTGGAATGATAGCAACACACTAGCCGAAACGCGAACTGTGTGTCAGGTTAATGAATTTCACAGGAAGTACAGGGAACACAGGGAAATGGTTAATTTCGAACGAATGCCTCAGGAGATTGAAATGAAGATATCGTGGAGTCCGTTTGGGTCAGGTGGGAACTTGTTCGTGTTTGCAATGAACAAAACGAGTGGGCGAGAGGGTACGGTAGATAGAAGGAGAAGAATGTTTGCGGGTGTTCTACCAAACGGAGTGTGGCAGTGCTGTGTCATCACTGGCCTGACACACTTCGGTTTTTCGATAGCCCCGTGAATGACGTCAGCTTTAAGGTCATTGGTCTGGGATGTGCAGCTACAGCTCCGCCCATCGATGTAAGCCATTGGCATCACAGTGTTTCTAAGCTAGTTCATCCGTGCTTATAACAAATTTATCCCGTTTTATGGCTGTGAAGCTTGGCCTGTACGAGCAGCGGAATTACCTCAGAACCAAAGCTTCAGTGTCGGAAAATCCTTGACAAGACAATTGAAAAACGAATTTTCGGTTGTGCAACAAGGACTTTTGTTGGAGAACGTGTCCAGCGTCAGAATGTGCATTATTTTGACCAGGATGTCAACCAGGTAGGACTATGTGTATGGCATGTAAGGCGCCCTGCGGAAATGCATTACGGGAAGTGTAAGATCCGGACGGTTAAGGATCTCACAGGACGATTGCGACTATTAGATTATACGCAGTTTGTAGCCAGTAGTCAATAGGAGCAGACAGACGTGGGGCAGTAGATGATATATTGAAGACCGACAGGAACTGGTTCTA
>NW_008751850.1:615368-619218 GCF_000715545.1 Opisthorchis viverrini
GGAAAACGAGCAGCAAGAAAACGAAACGGTATCATAATAAACAGGTGTAGTCATGTTACTCACGAGTAGTCAGAAAACAAGGAAAGTTACCCTTGTTCACCGTTGATTCACAGGGGGAATCAACAGGTAGTAAGAATCGATAAACCACCTGGCGGACAAAAGCGGAAGTGGTCGGCAGTTTATGTTACCTGGATGTGGGGTGAAGGATGAGGTATCTGGTAATGAGGTATGGTAAGCATGCACTCCATAGCTGAATCATCGTTTTTAGTTGTTTCAAATTAGGTGTGGCTGTTTGAGTAGCTCATCCTTTTGGACGATATGCACGTAGCTGCGAAAGTGAACATGGATTGCAATACTTCAGAATGGGAGATGAGTTGGATGAGGCCCAAAACTATATGACGTGGAATAGATCATCAAAAGAATTCGGGAGCCGCCTCCAACGCATTCGTATTGAAGACGTGAGTGTATACTCCACGGATTCACGGACTGATACACAAGATCTACGCTTTTGTACAAGTTTCCCGGGTCGTTTTTGTTCATGTCGTTCAGCGGCTGTCGTTCACCTGAAAGGCGCAAGTGAACAAAGGATGTGGCACCGCCCTTTATGTTCTCAGCGCGGGATAGTATGCTTGCCAGCGCGAGGACTCACATAAATAAGTGTCTAATAGTTCTTTGAACTGGGTTTTAGAGTGAGCGTGGACAAACATTGGAGGAAGGTCATTCCACGCGGCTACTACCCGAAAGGAGAATACGTGTGCCCTCAGCTCGCGAACCTTATTAATCTGTCCCCGCCGTGTGTTTTCTGGGTCATCGGTGAAAAACGTGTTGGCTAAGCTTTGTTCAAACAGGGCATGAGTAAGAATTAGGTCCCCTCTGAGACAAAGATACTCCGGGAGAAAGAGATCACGCGTCACGAGACGGGTATCATAGTCCACGGATTTGAGGCCAGCAACCATTTTCGTAGCGGCTCACTGGACGCGCCCAGTGAGGATGACGCCTTTCATGCGTATTGAGTGAACTTGGTTGGTGAATTCCAGTTGCAGTAGGGCGTAGCCCCCATTGAGTATTTGGAAGTCGGGGCGAGTTATATGGGAGAAGGTGCGCCGGATCATCCGGCGAATAGAGAAAATCAGACGCAGGCACCTTACCATATCGGTTCCCAAGAATGGAACCCCTGTTTGTGAGATTCCTACTGCGGTTGATCGTAGGATGGCTCAAATCAATCCCATTGTGTTATATGGCATTGGTATGGGGAAGCAGAAGTAGGATGAAGTTGGGGTTTAGTGCCCTAAATGAGCAGACTTCATACCAGGCACCCGATAACCTCGGTCTTCGCTATGGCTGCATTCACGGGTGAAATTTTGCGAAAACACGTGGTCCCTGGGTTCAAAGCTTGGTCTCACGACGGACAGGTAACAAACAGCAAAGAGGATACGTTAGTGTGGGCGGCGCCGGAAACAAGGAATCAGTAAACGGGCGCTGAACATTCTCCACAGCAGTCCGGAATGCGTGCGAATACTTTGAGGTGAATTTAGGGCTGGACTAGAGAATGAGTCCCACAAATCTTTTGAAGATGGCGGTTAAACAGGATTCGTTGTAGAAGGTTCGGCGAATGTAAGCGCATAGCTTGCGAGCTTTAGCCGCCCTGTACCTTGCTTGCTGGTTAAAGCTAAATGCGCCGAAATACCTAAGGTCGAGGTCTTTTACTTGGGGTAAGAGTAGAAATCTAGAGTCCATTAAGAGTAAGCGTTGCAAGAGGAACCTGGAATCGATGTGACAGTGTTGGGCAGAATTCCATACGGATCCCGCTTTACCGCACGTCTTTAGACGCTGCTACGACCGATAGCCTGACCCGCACGAGATTGGCCAAGAATTCGGCACACTTGCGGGTCCGGCATCAAGGCCTGATTGGTCAACAACCTGGACTCAACAGCCAATCGTGACCCAGCATTGGCCAAATGCCGGTTGCCAATGACACATCCAGAACGCCTCAGAGCTTCCAGGAAGTTATAACCGTTTACGCTATATATACGAAGCGCTGTACAACCGTTCTTGACTTCGTTTTGGGCATTAATAGACCCTGTGTACCTTGGTGGTTGTTTTGACGTGAACACCAGCTTGGGAGGCGCAGACCAATAATTAAGCTGAGGAAAATACCGTTACCAGGGCGTGGTATTTTGCAGCGGCGAAACGAAACAGAAGTTTGAGGACCAGAAGGGTAAAGAATTCAGGTCAGACTGAATTTTAGCAAGAGCAGAAAGAGTTTGACCGGTCTTGGACGCGTAAGCTCATATTTTACCGGTTCTTTCGCACGTGCGCTGGTGAAGTAGTGGTAGCACGATCACCTTGCGCGTCGGATTAGAGGCAATTTTGAAGCTAAAAGCNGGCGAATGTAAGCGCATAGCTTGCGAGCTTTAGCCGCCCTGTACCTTGCTTGCTGGTTAAAGCTAAATGCGCCGAAATACCTAAGGTCGAGGTCTTTTACTTGGGGTAAGAGTAGAAATCTAGAGTCCATTAAGAGTAAGCGTTGCAAGAGGAACCTGGAATCGATGTGACAGTGTTGGGCAGAATTCCATACGGATCCCGCTTTACCGCACGTCTTTAGACGCTGCTACGACCGATAGCCTGACCCGCACGAGATTGGCCAAGAATTCGGCACACTTGCGGGTCCGGCATCAAGGCCTGATTGGTCAACAACCTGGACTCAACAGCCAATCGTGACCCAGCATTGGCCAAATGCCGGTTGCCAATGACACATCCAGAACGCCTCAGAGCTTCCAGGAAGTTATAACCGTTTACGCTATATATACGAAGCGCTGTACAACCGTTCTTGACTTCGTTTTGGGCATTAATAGACCCTGTGTACCTTGGTGGTTGTTTTGACGTGAACACCAGCTTGGGAGGCGCAGACCAATAATTAAGCTGAGGAAAATACCGTTACCAGGGCGTGGTATTTTGCAGCGGCGAAACGAAACAGAAGTTTGAGGACCAGAAGGGTAAAGAATTCAGGTCAGACTGAATTTTAGCAAGAGCAGAAAGAGTTTGACCGGTCTTGGACGCGTAAGCTCATATTTTACCGGTTCTTTCGCACGTGCGCTGGTGAAGTAGTGGTAGCACGCTCACCTTGCACGTCGGATTAGAGGCAACTTTGAAGCTAAAAGCCTCTTTGAAGCCTTGGACTCAAACCAGGTGCACAACTATTAAATCTGCTTACCACCCTGGATACTAAACTTTCGGCTCCTCACCCTCGTAGGCAGGAGAGTGTTGAAATACTTCTCCACAATCTGCCTCAACCTTTTCAACAAACTCGGCGTTGTTAAACCGTCAGCTGCCTTGAACAACCGTCCATAATTGCACTCACAGAGACCTGGCTCACACCAGATGTCTCTGACGCGGAGATCTCGACAGACGGTTACTCTGTTTTTCGAGCTGACTCAAAACGAGAGGGGCTGGTTTTGTTGCTCTGTACTTACATGCGGCCCTACCAATCCCGATTCTCCTTTCTGACAACACCCCTGCACCCTTTTACGATGCATTGTGGGTCCGAACCCCGATTCTCTCCTTCTCGGCGTGGTCTACCGTAGCCCTTCGAGTCCCCCTGAAGATGACCAATTTTTCATACAAACCCTTGAACAACCCTCCTCCAACTACCACTTCACGCTTCTCCTGCTGGTAGGTGACTTCAACGCCCCAAAGGCCTCCTGGATTGAGCTCCAGCGCGTCGAATCAGGCGGACCTTTTGTAGCGGCAGTGTTTGAAGTCGTTCCACAGAGCGCTTGGACCCAACATGTCGTTGCACACATCAGAAACCGCGCAGGCCAACTACCATCCCTCCTGGATTTGGTCATCA
>NW_008751850.1:619512-630088 GCF_000715545.1 Opisthorchis viverrini
GAAGCGAGCCATCCTAGATCACCTTACTTCCAGCAATCTGATATCTCCAGCTCAACACGCATTTCTCCCTAACCGCTCTTGCGTGACAAGCATGCTCGTGTTTATTGACAGCTTAACCCAAGCGAAGGACGAAGCACTCATCGGATGCCATATTTTTTGACTTCTCAAAAGCTTTTGGTAGGTTCCCACACGTCCCGCTGCTCCACAAACTCGAGTCTTACGCGATTCAAGGGAAAATCCTTCGCTGGGTCAAGGCGTTCCTATCACACAGATCATTTCGAGTGAGAATAGGCTCGACCTACTCTTCTCCAGCGCCAGCCTCAATTGGAGTACCCCAAGACTTCATCCTGGGACCAGTGCCGTATCTGATCTTCGTCAACGACCTTCCAGATGTTCTTGCATATCCGTGTCTACTTTTTGCGGACGACTTGAAATCCTGGAGTTGCAATGCCAGTGCCCTCCAAAAGGATGTAGACGCTGCCAAGCAGTAGTCGTTGTACTGGCACCTTCCTCTGAATGATGAAAAGTGTGTCCATGTGTCGTTTGGAGGGGGTTCAGCGAATGCCTTTGTTATGCATGGTGAAAAGGGACCAGAAAACATCATGAGGATAGATGCCAAAAATGATTTAGGCATCTGGGTCTCCTCAAACTTGTCTTTCGCACTACACCATGAGAAATCGGCGCAAAAGGCATTCGCCGTTTTACGGATGATCCGACGTACCTTCTCCCGTATTATTCGCATGGACTTCCAAATACTCTATGGTGCCTACGTCAGACCGCTCCTGGAGTACGCCAACGAAGTTGTCTACTCAGGACGTACGAAAGACGTTACCCTCGTTGAGCGTGTCCAGCGGGCCGCCACGAGAATTGTTGCCGGCCTCAAGTCCGTGGACTACGAAATGCGTCTCGCGATGCTTGATCTCTTTCCCCTGGAGTACCGTCGCCTCCGAGGGGACCTAATTCTTACCTACGCCTTGTTTGAACAAAGCTTGGCAAACAGGTTTTTTGCCGTTGACCCAGCAAACACCCGGCGGGAACATAGTATGAAAATCTTCAAGCTCAGGGCACACACATTCATTAGACAAAACTTTTTTTCATTTCGGGTAGTAGCTGCGTGGAATGACCTTCCTCCGACGGTTGTACACGCTCCTTCTCGAACCCAATTTAAAGCACTATTAGGCATTTATTTATGCGAATCCTCGCGCTGGCGAGCATACTGCCCCGCGCTGAGAACATAAAGAGCAGTGCTACACCCTTTTTTCACTTGTGCCTTTCAGGTGAACGACAGCCACTGACCGACAAGAACAAAACCGACCCGGGAGACTTGGGCAATAGCCTCGATCCTGTGTATCAATCCGTGAATCCGTGAATCCGTGAAGGCCTTATGTGAATGTTTCTTTGGTTCATACTATGGTTTCAGAAGACCTTAGGGTGTGAGTCTAAGGATCGAGTGAGTACACATGCAGTGACATGTCAAGCTTTGGGATAAAAGCTTTCTTTCGACACACATCTGGAGCAAACTGCACAAGTCCATTAGCAATGGACCTCGCCTTCATTCATCAAATCAGGTTTCCGCGAATGACCTTGAGCCGCAAATTCATTGGCTGGGAATTTACTGCCTTGAGTCGTTCACCACGCTGGTATCATGTCGGAAGTCTCACAACTCCCTGCTTCCGTAAATTTCCCCGAGGAAGAAGTCGTAATACTTGAATATTGGGAAAAGCAGAAAATATTTCAAACATGCTTGAAACAGTCGTCCAATCGGCCGCGCTACACGTTTTATGATGGACCGCCCTTTGCAACTGGTCTCCCCCATTACGGACATCTCTTGGCTGGTACCATTAAAGATATCATTCCACGATACGCCCATCAATCTGGTTTCCATGTTGACCGTCGATTTGGGTGGGATTGTCATGGCTTGCCTGTTGTATGTTCTGTTTGTTATTTTGAAGTCACGTATAGGAATATGAAGTTGACAAGGAGTATGGAATAACCGGACCTGATGATGTCGCTAAAATGGGTATCAAAGCGTACAACGATAAGTGCAGAGCAATCGTCATGAAGTACAGTGAACAATGGGAGGTTTGTTAGTCGTCATTTTCTCTGTATCTATAAGACACACAGCACGTGACAAGGCGGCTTGGACGTTGGATAGATTTTGAAAATGATTATCGAACAATGTATCCATGGTTTATGGAGTCCGTCTGGTGGGTTTTCAAGCAACTCTTTGACAAGGGCCTTGTGTATCGCGGTGTGAAAGTAATGCCCTTCTCCACTGCCTGCGCAACCCCGCTATCTAACTTCGAAGCTGGCCAGAACTATCGTGATGTGCAGGACCCTGCAAGTAAAATTCGAACACGCCTATTTGATACCTACAGTCATTGTGAGCTTCCCCTTAGATGATCATCCTGACGTGGAACTGGTTGCATGGACAACTACTCCTTGGACTTTAGTGAGCAATCTTGCTCTTTGTGTGCATCCAGATAAGGAATATGTGAAACTTTATGGTAAGTGCAAGTTTGCGTTTGTGCACCTTCTTTCAATTAGTACATTTGCCGGAACAAGCTCTGTGAGGTGCGCAGTAATGCAGCGTATTTGATTTCGCCTTTGTGATGTGTATAAGTCTGTGCAGCGCACGTTAAACTCAAGGACACGCGGGTTTTATCCCCGAGCAACGCAATTAGCATTCCATCCTCACTAAACTGCAAGTGCATGCGGAAGGAGCTCACTGTTTAGCCTACCAGGAACTTGACGATGACGGACACTTTGACGGACCGTCTCAGATGGTCTTTCAACGATCTGTCGAATTAGGACGGGATGACGTCCCTTGGTAGCTGGTCGGCCATGAGAGTATAAGTAAACATGTGCGCATCATCATTATTACCGTCGACAGCACCGCCCATGTTTGACACTGGTGCTTCTTCGCTGTACAGCCATAATTCTTATGACAGCCTTATGTGGATCGGGAAGGGACAGTACTAACCTATCAGCATTATCCTCAAATGCATACATCTCCAGGCACTCGATGAGGTACCCCGGATAGAAACAGACATGGTTGCTGACATCGATTAGCATCCGTACTATGCAGCAGTTTCCAGCCATGCTCATTGCAAGCACACGGACCCCATCCTCGAAGACGGGCGTCACTGTCAGTATCCATACTTTTCGTGACACTTCATACCCTTCCACCAGGTCAAGGGTTATCCACTGCTGTTTATGCCACTCCAAATTGGGGATGGAAAACACTGAGCTCTTCTGTGAAGGATGGCTTGGCATCCGCAATACATGGGCGTCGAGATAGCTCAGTGATTGAGGCGCCAGCCTACAGACTGAAAGGTCCCCGGTTCGCGCCCGACCTCGATTGAACTCCCAGTTACACTGCTGAGCATTTTCCTTCTAGTTGTTTCTTTGGGAGTTCTACGGCACAAGCCCACATGAGCTATCGTACTGAAACAACGCTTGTCGAAGACCTGAAGGCTTTTCATTTCCGCTGAACTAAGAAGCAACGTCTCATTCCTACTACAAAACAAAAGGGGCGAGATGGCTCAAGTGGTTAGAGCGCAAAATTACTGACCGAAAGCTCTGTGGTTCGAACCCGACCTCTGCCTCTCGACTTCTTCTGGCTAGGCTTGGGCAACCTGACAGTATTCCAGCCCTCGTGCTTCCTTCGGGTAGAATGGCAGCCAGGCACCGGAGGGTGTTACGGCTGAAAGATTTTTTCTATTACATACTACAAAACAGCCAGTGTTGTTACCTGATACACACGTTCAGCTGTAATACCCTTTCAGTGCCTAACTTCCATAACGCCGGAAGGAAGCACGAGAGTTGGGATACTGCCAGGTTGTCCAATCTTAGACAGAAGTCGGGATGCAGAGGTCGGGGTATTCCGCTGTGCCGCCATAGATGTTCCAGATTAGCAAAAGTGATTCGAGCCTTAATGAATTAACCTCCTCTGTCACAGTAGAACGGGTAACTACGGAGCTTGCAAGATAAGTAAAATGCCACGCCTAGTGCTTCTCCTTGGGTTGCAACTGGTCTGTTGACTGCATTTCCGAGAGCACTTTATGGGTACAAGTCGCATGCCAAAGGACCGAAAGCTTTGGTTAGTTAATTGGAAAACCCTGTGTCATCCATTCGAAGACTAAAACAATGTCGTCTGCATATTTCAGGTCGACAGGGTTTTCCTGACCACCTATATCGATCAGTTGTAACATCATTCGGTGCCTAGCTGTCATGCCACCCAGAGGAAGCACGAGGGCTGAGATGCTGCTAGACAGGGGGAGCGAGAGGCGGAGACCGGGTTCAAACGACGGACCTTCCGGTCAGTAGATATGCGATCTGACCACCGACCCATCTCGCCCGTAAGGCGATAAAGGATGTGTGACGCCGAGTCCCGTTAAGAATGAGGTCAAGCTAGTATCCGTGATTAACGGCTCCACCAGGGTGCACGTTCGGAAATATGTACTATTTCCGTTCCCCCAGTGGTCTATGACAATATTCTTCCAAACGGAAAAATGACAAAGTAACTACTTAGTGGAAACTTCACCCGGATCCTCGACTAATGTCGGTAAGAGGTCTGAGATCGCCCCAGAAGCTAAGTGACGCTTGAGGAAACATATTCAGTCGAAAACTTCGGAGGCCATGGGGAGTTGCAGATTTAACTTCCAGGGTTTAGGTGCAGTTCGAGAATTCAAACGAGTGATGACAATTGTTCAGAGTGCTTTAACTAGCTCTCCAGGTGTCCTTCTTTATTGAAGAAGGTGGCGTCAGTTTGATCTTTAAACGTTTCCCTCACTGGCGTTTTTTGGTGACGGGTCGCACGAACTGGCTGAAATAATTTTATGGTATTTCCGGCATTTTTCACTTCTTCCCTTTTCCTTAGCCCTCCATCTACAGCAGTTGACGCGCATGCTGAATTTCATCTGGCCTCTAATAATTAGCCGGGCTGAATTATGTTCGGGACCGGTGGGAACAATTTTCACATTTAAGCAGCGCCGGTGTTCTGTCTTAGCTAATTCTGTGGATCGACGTATCACTGGCGGAACCCCGGACAATGTACAGGGGTGCGGTGATCTCATCCCAGGAGAAATTGATGAGACAGGTGCGCAACATACCTTGCGTCTCTCTTGCGTCGTCACTTCATATTACTGCACATTCATATTCTGGCACGAACTTCAAGCTGGTTGCGGACACTTTCTTGGAGTGTATTTACAAATTCGTAAAACTTAAATAGTTTACTCTAAGCCGCTAAAGTAGCGCCGTTCTCTTTCGACCAGTTGTTTGAACAAAGCTTCGTGTTTGCGAACACAAATCATGCTGACTGACTTGGCACCAATGGCGGGTTATTCCAAGACCCACACATTGTTGATACTTGGAGGTGGCCAAATGTCATTCCTTGAAGCCACAAGAAAAGTGACCCAGTGAGTTATCAACTGACTACCAGTTATTTAGCTACACACCATTTGCACCATGTTTGTCACAGCTGCTGCGGGAGATGGTAGTTGCTAATGCGACTGAGTTTACTGGTCGAGGCTTTCACACAATACTGTCAAATCATTAGCTGATCAGCTGGTAGTCATATCCACTGTGAGCGCGTCTGGAAAGAATGGCTCGGCAGAGAAAGCAAAAATCTGGCGTATTCAGCGCAGATCTAACTAGCGTAGCTTATGGAGTATATACTCATGAGTAGCGCTCCCTGCGCCGCCGTAAATTGGTGGAAAACAGTTGTGTCAGAAACCTGGTTGCTCTGGGAGCACGATACTGCTTGAGTGGAGACGAATACTCGGGCACTTCTGAGACAGAACGGGGTTCCACATTCACATTCCTCCTTTCTGTTGAATGCAAGGATTCCGGGTTGGAGATAGCAGGTGGACAACTGAATTGATTTTCGAAGTGCTGTACCTAACGATCCAAACGTTCTCCGTTGTTGAATATCGGAGATCCATTTTGGTCCCTGATGGTCTCACTTACTAGAGGCTTCCGAGGACCAGTCGAACAAATCGCGTAAAACAGCCTGCGGATGTTTTCCGAGTTTTTTGCATCTTTCTTCCTTCGGCCACTTGGGTCCACCAAGCTTCTTAGTGTGCTTGGATATTCAGTTTCACTTGGCATCGGATGTGTCGAGTTGAGTTGTGGTTGAGGTCTGAAGGAATCCAGCCTCGGGCCTCCAGCAAAGACACGGTTGATGTTGGCAGGCTGGTACCGCTGGCAGCAGTTCCGGCTTTGAGTAGTGCTTTGAATATCTGTTTCCAACGACCGTTAATACCTGACATAGGACCATCTTGGGGCGTTCTAGGAGCCGATTGCGAGAGGTTTTATTTCTGGCTTCACCATCTTCTCAAGAGCTAAGTGACGTCTGCGCGTTTTGCGTAAACCTGAAAAATCGATGGAAAATAGAGCACAAGTGCATGATGAATGTCCAGAAAGAGTGGCTGGCGATGATCGACCCTCGCCACCGGTAGCTGACGGTTGCGTAAACCTGAAAAGTCGATGGAAATAGAGCACAAGTGCATGATGAATGTCCAGAAAGAGTGGCTGGCGATGATCGACCCTCGCCACCGGTAGCTGACGGCGGTGAGGTCTATGTGGACTCGTGGCCACTTCGTTTGGGGGCACCACGTTGTCAGACGATTTCCACTGTTCTCATAAATTGGTATGGCAAAGGCACAGCCTTTGGTCAGCACACGCCTGAAGCGGATGCTTTCTGCTCTCTGTGTGTCCGTCCAACCAACGACCACCAACAAGTTGGAACTCACCAGCGCTTAGTCTACTTACCTGAGCGTTCGTGTCACCAGTAACCACCACTATATGTGAACTTTTAGTCTCTTGTGAAAGAGCACCCATATAAACTCTGACAGATCCAGAGCTACAGACCCTTGGAGCGTACGTAGACAATAAACAAAGTGCGATGGGTTTCAGTTTCTCGGGATTCCTTCACAAACTTTGCCAAACGAGCTGCGTGGGGTTGACTATCCGCGGATATCCAACCAAATAGGTACACCCACACTCGACCGTTCAGTACAATACTCACTCCGGCATGTCCAACTGCAGCGGTGCCGCATCACTAGAGGTACGCGGCCGAAACCTGGAAGAATGTAAGGGTGAAGTTAGTTTAATTAAAGCACTTGCGTTCCGTATTCTTGTTTCTGTCAGATAGCATGCATTGCAGAGGGAATCCAGCTTACGAGCAAGAACCACCTATTGTCCTGCTTGATTGAGTGTGCGAACATTAAAGGCAGATTAGTAGACCAACTTTCGGGATTCACACACAGACTTCGAAGTGTTTACGGCTGTTGTTCAAGTCGGGTGCACGGATTATAATGTATAGCGAACCCAGCAGTCAATCCTAGGGCTTGAACCTGCGGAGCGAGTGCTCTAATTGGGTAGGGTGGGGTGGGGTGGGTTACGTGGGTTGGTGGGAATACGGCAAAGTGTGAGAAAGGAGACGTCAGCAGTAGGATGTTTTTTCCCGCGCTGCTATTTTCACGAAGTATGGCGACCCGGCTGGTGATACCACCCGACGGCCGATGTTGCATGAGAGTATCTGGAAAGCAACTCATACATATCCAGATCGGCCCAAAATGTCAGGTCACCACATGAAAAATCGGTCCAGCAGGATACCCATTAGATAATTGTCATCATCGTCATCATCATCATCATCATCATCATAAAGACAGGTTAATCTGTGTTGGCACTGATGCTTCACTGCTGTAATTGACCTGGTGTTATATGGAGGTCTTGGGAATCGCTCCTTTCTCATGAGTTCCAAACAAGGTGAAGTTTGTACTAGTTAATCTCCAGATGGTTCAGGTTTGAATTTACTGACAGGAACGTGGTTCTAAACTTACCACCAACATCTCCATTGCTCTTATCTGGGCTTGGGCACCCTGGCGGTATCTCACCCCTCGTGCATCCTTCTGGTGGCATGGTAGATATATATATATATATATATATATATATATAAACTGAATACCGACCCAGAGAAACAACAGCGTACGATATCGGCAAGGGTCTGCGTTGAAACCATGGGAGGAGATCAGCTAATTTGTCTCTGTCTGGTCAAAAGACCGCGAGGCACACACTAACACAGCCCACCGGTTATTTTACAGTCTCCCAAATGTTTCTGGCAGCTGTGAAATGCAAAATAATTTACTGCTTATTGAAACAAGCACGTGCGGCTCATTTATTGCTATGGTTCTTTGTTTTGTTGTTCATGCAGACAAGCAGCTGAAGCGCACATTCATTTTGATGAATGCTCGTCTCCCCATACTGTATCGGGATACGGGATATGAAATCATTGAAACGTGAGTACTGGTGTTAGTCTCTATCGTTTATATTTCTCAAATACCAAATCGCTTTGTTGCCTTTCAGTGTATTAAAAATCAAACGGATCTTGCTGGGTTTTCCGATCACGTAAAAACCCAATGACGGCAGGTTCAATCGTCGGCACTCTGCGACACGTTAGGACTGTTATTGTGGGCCGACCATCGAAGAAGGTGGATGCACGATCGCTCGGTCATGCGGTCGATAGGTTTTTCAGGCCACTAACATCTAGCCGCGTCTGTCAGAGCTACGGCCCCTTGCACCAAGAGCATGCAAACTCAGTTGACGTATGACAGAGTAGTAATCCAATCTGAATCCAAGTTCATTCACTTGTCTAGTCATTGAACCGATTAGCATCGCATGCAACTGACAATTACGCTCACAAACACCAGTCTCCCTGTTCTCCTTATCCTCGATGATACGTGTTTTTTTACTTTAGCAATCCGGCCTTGCACTGAGTCACGTATGCGTAAAAGGCTTTCAAATGCAACGTCTGCATTGGAGTGGCGTATCACCCCCGCTTATTGTCTCCCCATATCTCTCGGCTCTCAGTATGACAAATTTTTGGGAGTGAACATATCTCCAATAACCATACCATGATCCCTAAGGAGAATTTACCATATGCATCAAACTAGGTCAGTGAACAAACCGAATCCCAACCAAAGGGTTTCCAACGTCTCCTGCATCTTTCCAGTTTGAAATTTCGAAGTTGTTGTGCA
Organism: Opisthorchis viverrini; assembly: GCF_000715545.1. Classification (NCBI taxonomy): domain Eukaryota; kingdom Metazoa; phylum Platyhelminthes; class Trematoda; order Opisthorchiida; family Opisthorchiidae; genus Opisthorchis; species Opisthorchis viverrini. Next base: position 628,554 of record NW_008751850.1, read on the forward strand.
ACACCGAACGTGTCCTCACTCCGTCCAGCATGTGAAATATTGAACTATACGACGGCTAATGCACATCGTCTAGTTGACTACTTCGACTGCACGCCACAAAAACGGAGTGATCTGGAACGGGTGCCGTCACTTTGTATGCATGTGGTTTATCATGTGATCTTGGAGCAGATCCTCTGTTGTTGACTTTCACCTGAAATCCAACCTATATTGGGCTGCATGCACTTGTCCGTAGGTGAGAGAGATCTACGGCAGGGAGGCATCAGTGTTGAACACTGTCGATGATGATGAGAGAGATCCTTCTTTAAGAAGTGAGTTAACCTTGGCCAGGTTGGCGGGTGGACCTCAGCCTTCTTGCGGTAAAAGCCCATCTAGTTCGGTTGGAGAATTCGACCATTGTAATCGTCGGCTGGGCGGTTCACCACTTTTACATCCAGTAGTTCAACGCCGAGTCTCTGATTAAAAATAAAACTGGAACACTATTTCCACTGAGTTTCTATTGCGCGGATGCATTCCGATATCCGTAGATTGGGATAATTCCGTTCCAGGCAGTGGCCACAGTAAAATTAGCTCTCGGTTTTGGGAGCACACGAAAGACGGATTTTTTTCTGTATCATCCCGCACATCCTTTTTCTCATTCGAAGTTATTCAATGGTAGAGTCCAGTGGTAGTCTCTAGAGAGCGTGTTTTTCTCCGCCACATGTGAACGATTTGACCGCGTCAAGGAAAAGTAAGGTTAACTAGGAATCAGTGCGCGTTAAACCGTACTTTGGTGCTTTACACAAGTCTTGTACAAGTTGACCAAGTAGTCTGCTGTAAGGCTTTAGTGTTTAATTAAGTGGGTTTCATGAACCAACCAGGAAATCATGTGAAATGAGGCGTTTCCTGTCCGGAAGCCTCCGATGGTTGGGTCTTGATTTCGTATGCCATTGGTGTTTACCTCATTCATTTAGCGTTCTAACAAAGACAGTTGAAAGACGGATTTTTTTCTGTATCATCCCGCACATCCTTNGAACCGATTAGCATCGCATGCAACTGACAATTACGCTCACAAACACCAGTCTCCCTGTTCTCCTTATCCTCGATGATACGTGTTTTTTTACTTTAGCAATCCGGCCTTGCACTGAGTCACGTATGCGTAAAAGGCTTTCAAATGCAACATCTACATTGGAGTGGCGTATCACCCCCGCTTATTGTCTCCCCATATCTCTCGGCTCTCAGTATGACAAATTTTTGGGAGTGAACATATCTCCAATAACCACACCATGATCCTTAAGGAGAATTTACCATATGCATCAAATTAGGTCAGTGAACAAACCGAATCCCAACCAAAGGGTTTCGAACGTCTCCTGCATCTTTCCAGTTTGAAATTCCGAAGTTGTTTTGTAACACCGAACGTGTCCTCACTCCGTCCAGCATGTGAGACATTGAACTATACGACGGCTAATGCACACCGTCTAGTTGACTGCTTCGACTGCACGCCACAAAACGGAGCGATCTGGAACGGGTACCGTCACTTTGTATGCATTTGGTTTGTC
>NW_008751850.1:631282-633865 GCF_000715545.1 Opisthorchis viverrini
GTTTCCTGTCCGGAAGCCTCCGATGGTTGGGTCTTGATTTCGTATGCCATTGGTGTTTATCTCATTCATTTAGCGTTCTAGCGAAGACAGTTGAAAGACGGATTTTTTTCTGTATCATCCCGCACATCCTTTTTCTCATTCGAAGTTATTCAATGGTAGAGTCCAGTGGTAGTCTCTAGAGAGCGTGTTTTTCTCCGCCACATGTGAACGATTTGACCGCGTCAAGGGAATCATAGATCGCCTCGCACTGCATTTCCGATCATTGTTCTTGCGGACTTTTTTTCATACTCTGTATATCACCAGCTTATGTGATTCATGTGGAGTTTGTTTTGGTGCGCTCATGAAATTCCGTAACATTTCAGCTTCCTTGGCAAAGAACTTGAAGGACTGAAGTATAAGCCTATCTTCGACTATTTTGTTCACGTAAGTCGGCGTTCAACACCGTCACTTTCAGTTCCCTCTGCGTAGCATTTATGTCTAGTGTGATGTCTGTGTTTCTGCCCTTGACAGCTGAAACAGGAACGAAACGCTTTCCGAGTGCTCTGTGACACTTATGTTACAGAAGATGTGGGTACTGGCGTCGTCCACCAGGCTCCTTATTTTGGTGAGGTTAGTACTTTGTATGATTGCTCTGTTCTCTCTGTTCGGCTGGAAATTTGATGACCATAAGTGCTTCGTACCAGCTGTTTTTGTTTGGGAGTTGATACGGATTACACTCGCCTTATTACGTGCTATTCACTTCTCAGTGTTCTCGGATAATGGTGAGCCCTTGGATGTTGAGAGAAGCCAGTGAAGACATTCGGTGGGACTATCGCCAACCGCCCTCTTGTGAAATACCGATGTTTGCATAACAACCAATTGGTAACCTCAAACCACAGATTAACTTAAGCTTAATGGGGATTCCGTCCTGTAAGTGTTGAAAACCGGAGGGTGATTGAACAGCTGTTTCGTACTTTTTGGAAGTCATCAGCAGTGCGCGTCTCATAAAAATCCACAGATCTGTCACCTCCCTGTTTGTAGTTTGAACACTTAGTCGTCCAACTACGAAAAGGTGGTCGGCAGTGTGATTAAATCCCATTTAGACTGGATAGATCACGTGATCCACATCACGTCACATTTGTTGAACGGCTCCTCGAGTGTTGATTTCTCAGGTTTAAGTTTCTTTCGTCGGACGCATTTGGCTCCTCCTCTGAGCTATTGTTTAGACTTGGGCAACCTGGCAATATTTCACTCCTCGTTCTTCTTTCGGTTGGCCTTGCAGTTATACACCTTAAGGATGCTGCAACTAGATAGTTATTCTATTTTTTATTTTCGTGATGTGATGTTTCTGCATTTTAACGGACTTCTCGCCCGGTAATTGACCCCTCTTCGTCAGATGTGCGCTGTTATGTTACTTTCAGGAATCTGACCTTCCTGATAGGAATCATTAACAGCGCACATCTGACGAAGAGGGGTCAATTACCGGGCGAGAAGTCCGTTAAAATGCAGAAACATCACACCACGAAAATAAAAAATAGAATAACCATCTAGTTGCAGCATCCTTAAGACCGAATGTGATCTGCGTTCAGGCATTTCATAGAGGCACGATCGATGTTGATGGGTGTTCATTAGCGCCTATCGGACAGCCTGGATCAATGTCAGAAAGCCCCCTTTAAATAGTCGTTGTAGCTTCTGCTCTCGCACTCGCACGCACTCACGCTGTCGCACTCGTTTGTTCGGAATATAGCGGTTGTGTTCCCTTCTGTGAGTCTTTTTTCTCCGGCACTAGGCACAGGAGCGGGTTAGTAGCAGATATCGCAGGTCGGCGAATCAGCAGATATAACAGATTGGCGACGGGGATGGGATATATAACAGATATAACAATTCCCAATAAAGAGGAAACAGTTGTGCAGCTTTTCAGCACAGATTGTCTTCACTTACTTACTTATTCCATTACACTCCATAAATCGCTACGGTTACCAACACTAATTTGGGGTCGCGAATGGATGCCATATCTAGGTAGAATGTTCTGACAAAGTGTTTCAATCGAATGGCCGTTAGAATCATGACAAAGGCTCTTATCCTACTGTGTACGTACACCGTGGGTGGACGTGATGCAATAACGGCAATACCTTAGCTCATTTCTCCGTCCGATCTTCCCAAACTAGCGTTTTCAACAAAGAACTGTAACGGTTACCCTGATGAGTCTCCCCATTTTTGTGTGCTTCGACCCTGGCAACCTGGCAGTATTCCATTCCTCGTGCTTACCTCGGTTGGCATGACAGCTAGGCACCGAAAGGGTGCTACAGCTGAGCTGTATTTATATTCCTAAGGTGCACCTAACTTTGTAATCTATTCACTATCTTTACGTACCTCGGTAGTTGTATTAGCTTTGACGGAAGTGTGTCTGATGAAGTCAGTGCAAGAATCTCAAATGCTCGAATCACGTTTGTTAATTTACATCACTTGTGGCGTCAAAAAGGCATCTCACGGGATCTTAAGGGTCGTGTGTACCAGGCCACAGTAAGGGCTGTGTTGTTGTATAGGTGCGAGACATGGCCTCTTCGGGTAGATGATGTGAGGCGTCTTCAGGTCTTCGACCAC
>NW_008751850.1:634365-649057 GCF_000715545.1 Opisthorchis viverrini
AGTGAAGCATGAGTGCCAGCGCTGATGTTGCTGTCTTTGATGATGATGATGATTCATTGACCACGTCACATTCAAAGGTTACCGGAACTAACGTCCATATCTTTTATATCGTTCTTCCTGAGCGCTGCTGCAGAATTCTTGGTTCACTTGCTTGTGGCAAACTGATCACCAAGTAAAGCACCCTTCCAAACTGCACGTAAATTTTTTCTTGCTGTATGCATGTGTCTTTTTTGCCTCACAGGATGATTATCGTGTGTGCACAGCTCATGGAATTATATGGAAAGACGCCTCCATCGTGTGCCCAGTCGACGCGACAGGTTGTTTCACAGCTGAGATCAGTGACTTCGCTGGCATGTACGTAAAAGAAGCTGACAAACTAATTTGTCAGAATCTGAAGAAACGCGGCCGAATGGTACATCAGAGCACAGTGAACCACAGTTATCCGTTCTGTTGGAGGTGAGTTGATTTCTTATGTAGGTCCGGCTATAAGACTGAATTGGCATCGAGTCACTTCATATCTGGGGATAGGTGCAACGGACTTGGTTCGTTACTTGCATATCTAGAAGAACTGGGTAACGTGTACTGCCATCCTTCACTGGTGGTTCTGATCCAATTCAGCAAATCAAATGATTGAACAGAGGTAAAGGATCCGTGTGGTGTAATTAAACTGATATTCTAACTGGTCGCCTGACCATTCTCACAATGTGCGCTACCATTTTTCCATTATGACGTTTTCGTACTCTACCTGTGTTTGTGAACCACTTCTGATAAAAGTTGCCCAGCTTGGTTATGTTTTCCACCAAGTCATTCGGATAAACCAAGTCCAAAATTAGCGAATATACACTCGTTTGCAAACTGATTTGTTTTTTTGTGAGACTCACCTGGAACCCAGCTGAACCCAGCCTGAAAACATCACAAACGAGAGATTCAGCTGGGTTCCAGGTGAGTCTCTCGAAAAACCAGATTAGTTTGCAAATGAGTGTATATTCGCTAATTTCGTGCAATTTGGTTTCAAGTAGAACATAAGGTTGACGGACACCCGGGGACTGCGCCTACCTGATGAGCCCCAGAAAGGGCGAAACCGGTCGTGGTCTGTCGACGGATTTTCAGCAACCTTGCGAGTAGTACATTACAAGTCCAAAATTGTGTTGACTCTCGGTACGTAGCCACCAGTTGATGTCAGTGGCATTCTTCCTATCACTTTCCATCCAGATTGTCCGGTTCCGGAGGTACATGTATTTCTCTGGACTCAGTTTTCTTATATTTTGTTTTTCCTGCTACGGGACTGTAAGCGGCTGTACGACAGCTAAGCATCAGTCTTACCACAATATTGTGCCTGTCTATCACGTTGAGTTTAGGTTCACATCACTGGTCCCCTTCCTATCCTGGTGCACTTATTTTTGTGAGAGGGAACACTGGACTCGAGACTCACTCTCATCACAGCTCATCGGTAGCTCATATTCTTGGTCACGTCGGCATTCGAGCTCCGGACATCTGACGTCCAAGGCGAGCACGTTATCCCTACGCCACCCGCGCACGCTGGATCCATCGCAATTATGTCCGAAGAGGTGTGCGCGAGTAGTGTGATTGGCTTGGGAGGAGAGGACTGTTCAAAGATGAGTGATGTGTATCCCGCAGTCACATTCAACTAATCGATGAAGGTGGTGGTGAGGATGATTGTCAGGTCGGAAGTTCATGTCTTGGTCGCACACCTGGTGTAAAAAGAGGTTAGGTATCTGTAATGCACTACTCATAAGGTTGCTGAAAATTCATCGACAGCCGACGACCGGTTTCGCTTTTCTTAGGGCTCATCAGGTAAGTGCAGTCCCCGAGTTTCCGTCAACCTTATGTTCTCTTCATTTACTTGAAGCAAATACAACTTAGCGGTCGACTTAATCGATACTCCTCCTCAGATTATCGTTTCCATTCTCTTATACATTTCAGTCATATATTCCCGGTTAGCAATAGCTGAGTTTTCGTTTGCTTCCGGAAATATTAACCGGGCGTTTTGTCTGTAGTTTCCCGTCATTTCCCAACGCTGTTCTTTCACTTCTCAGGTCCGACACACCTCTGATCTACAAGGCTGTACCCACATGGTTCATTCGTGTCGAGTGTCTAATAGACAAACTTTTGGAAAACAATGACAAATGTCATTGGTAAGTCGCGTCCGCTTATTTTCATTCGAAAATGTGTGATCAATGGATTGTGCCTATTTTTATTGTTCGCGCAAATCCATCGTCGGATACTCTGTAGATGATGACAACAGAATAAAAACGACACGAACACTTCGAGACAGTCAGAGCAGAGCATGAGGAGACTCCGGTTTTAGAGAGTCTAGATGGTCAGAAAGGGGTAACCGTCTTGGACAGTTAGAGTTTGTAGGACCTCGGGTAAGGACGAGTGCTGCTACGTTGTCTGCTGGCTTTCGGGAACCATGACTACTGCCACCAGGAAGGCACTCAAATTGGTTTACCACCTAAAACTCAAAACGACCCGCATTATAGTTTTTAGACTGGATTTCCAGTACGCTGTGCGAAATTCATTTGAGGTTTTTCCCGCCCTTTTTCGATGTTGACGAAATCTCTCTCCGCCCAGGCGGTTCTTTTACTTGTTGAATAGGTCTGGGATAACCTTTCTTTTTTCATCTCTGGCTGTTTTCCGCTGTAGGGTGCCAAACTTTGTGCGTGAGGGTCGTTTCGCCAATTGGCTACGCGATGCGAGAGACTGGGCGGTATCACGAAATCGTTTCTGGGGCACGCCAGTCCCGCTCTGGGTGAGCGAAGATTTGGAGGAAGTTGTTTGCATTGGCTCCATTGATGAGTTGGCTAAATTGTCCGGTGTTACGGTGACCGATCTGCACCGGGAAAAGTGAGTTTTTTTGTCACAGCTATTTAATCTGACTTGTTGCTCATCCATCGTAATTGCACATTTCTGACCGTGTTTTTTCAGCATCGATCACCTAACCATTCCTTCCCGTACGGGACGTGGTGTACTGCGCCGCGTTTCTGAAGTGTTCGACTGTTGGTTCGAATCTGGATCGATGCCTTATGCCCAAGTAAGTCCGTTGATGCAATCACCCTGAGTGTCGCTGCGACAACTGAAATTTGGCAGTGCATAAATTGAATGCATATTGAAGATTTAGTTGTAAAACCTGACCGCCAAGTCACTCTCGTTTCGGTGGAAGTTTCGATCCCGTGACAGGAAAAATTGCCAATTCGGAACACCGGATTTTTATCTAGTCGTGAAATGTCAAAGAGAAAAACCAGTTTTCCTTAAATTTATTTACCAAACTCGATAGTTCCACAAAGTTCATCCATTCATGTTTGTCCCACTCTAACATCTTTTCGGTGCCTTGCTGCCATGTCATCTGAGGAAAGCGCGAGTGCTGAGTTACTGTCTGGCAGCAGTTGAAATGCAGAGGTTTCTATCGAACTACAAACTTTCTGGTCGTCCTAATCCTTAAGCCTTCTCGAGGTCAACGTGAGCATTAACACTGAGTGTTCGCGTTGTCTGTATGGCTCTTCCTCGGGGGTCAGTTTAGTGGAGTACGGTCTCGTTTCATCGGACAATGATCATGGACTGCAAACACGCTAGGTGAAGTGCAACTATTAAGTTTATAAATCCAAGCACAGAATTGTATGGTGTGACGTTTTCAGTCGCAACGTTTGGCCTACCGTGAGCCACCCTTACCAAATCGCTCAGCGGCCAGGTGGATATGGTGCTTCCCTTTCAGTTAGAAACAAAATCCAGAAACAACGAGTGCATTTATTCACTCGAGGTATCTTTCGTTTGTAGGTCCGGGCCAAAATGTAACTGGGACCTGTAAGGTCACGACCGTTGAGTCCAGCAATTATCAGTATGCCAAGGCAGTGATAAAAACTATACAAGAATATGCAGATCTAGAAGACCAATGAAGGATCTTTAGTTCTTGGTGGAGGTATTTCCTCTTTTTCTGTTCTTAGTTCGTGTACTTGCTCTCAACTGTGCGCCAGTGGATGATAATTGGCGTGGCGTGATTTTAATTAGACAAGGCCTGGGAAAGGTTAGATTACGGTGTCGTTGTACAGTGTGATTTTTTCCTCCAGTATGTGTGTGTTGTTGGCCATTTCGCTCACAGTGTGATCCGGTTAATCTGGACGACGACCTTGCGCTCATCTACTGAGAAGGCTGATGTTGTCTGGATACCAAAAGGATTGTAGTGTTGATGTCGTAGGAAAGGCGAAGGTGTTTGACAGATGACATGCCTGGGGAGTCACTCGCATGTCTGGCCTACCGAGCGGGTGTTTTGTGCACCTCGAACGATCTCAGTTCGGAAATTCTCGTGCTCTAAACTGTGCTCCCCTGTCTAGGCTTGGGCAACCTGGCAGTATCCCAGCCCTCGTGCAGCCTTCGGGTGGCATGGCAGTTAGGCACCGAAAGGGTGCTACAGCTGAACGATTATTATATTATTAAACTGTGCGCCATGCTTGACATGTGAGTCCGTCGTCTCTCCGTGTCTCTGTTACACTGAGGTGTACAGAATTGATCGTTGAAGGCAGGCAGGAGGAACGTGCACCACATTGGTGTAGGCCATGTTGAACAAATGGCGTTCAAACACAAAATACCTACTAACCATCGTGTGTTATTTTGGATGAGCGGAAGTTGGCCCGTTTAGACCTATTCGGCAAGCAGTGAGTGAGGCCAGGGTCACCGATGAAAAAACGAACCAGCCGCAGTTCGGTTGGTTTGTTTTGTATTTGCTTCCATGTCACTCACCGAAGGTCTTATGCTTTCTGCTCATTCACCGAAACAGTTTACGAGCATGGGGATTCAGTGCAAAAATTTGATCACAAAGACCCGTGAAGCGTGATCTTGTGTATCCACATTGTGCAAAGTGAAGCACGGCGGTGAAGCACCCGTGTTGTTCCTATTGTTTTGTTTAGTGTGAAGAAACTGGAAATCACCGAAACCGTTCCTGTGCTGATGGTCCGATATGAGGGCTTGTAAATCACTCTGTCTGGTGGATTTAGGCAATGTCAGCAGGTGTGTGTGAGTGTGAGTCGTATCTTAAATAATAATAGTAATAATAATAATAAGAATCGCTGCCTAACTGCCTTGCCACACGAGGGCTCGAACACTGCCAGGTCGCTCAAGCCTAGACAGGTAGAGGACGGGTTCGAACCACGGACCTTCCGGTCAGTAAATTCGCGCTCTTACCACTTGGTCCATCTCGCCCCAGTCATCCTCTTAGGTCATTTGTGGACGAGTGTTCGGCTCTCTGCTTTCTGGGTGGCTACAGTGCTTGATAAACGGTGTGACGAGATCAGTCGAAGTGCATACATGATTCGCTTCCATCCCTGCGGTTAACAAGTAACAATCAAATAGACAAAATCGTCACTTTTGGAATTGCTGCTTCACTGTGAGGAGAAATGATGAACCGAGAAGAGCTCTGGTCAGTCTGAACTGTCCAAACAGTCCCTGAAGTTGAATGCAAAACTGAGAGCACGAACGCTATCGGCATTGGTTAGCAGCCCTATTCAGCTGAGCGCGTGAATGCTGGGGAGAACCCCGTCATGGGATTCAGACCGCATTGGTATCTGCGGTATACCGTTTCCACATATTCTATAATTCCTTAGTTGGTTTATTTGGGCACATGAGAACAGTACACTGTGGCTGCGCGCGTTGAACAGAGTAGCTCACGGGGGCAGTTGAAATTTAGCAATCGGCTTGTTGTTTATACGCTTGTGGTAACTGGCTCATGCTACTGATCCTTTAGTCCAGTGACATACTATAGACCTCTTGTTCATTGAGGTTGACTGATCAGGTAAAACCTGGTTAAAAACTGTCCCAGCTTACTGACTTTCATGAGACTGGGTAAACTGTCTTGCCACCTGAAACTCGCTCTCTGACCATTTCCTTTCGGCTTTTTTGGATTGCAGATCCACTATCCCTTTGAAAACGCCAAAGAATTTGCGGAACGCTTCCCAGCCGACTTCATCGCCGAGGGCATTGATCAAACTCGTGGTTGGTTCTATACCTTACTGGTCTTGTCTACGGCTCTGTTCGACAAACCGCCGTTCAAACACCTCATTGTTAATGGTATTGTTTTAGCATCGTAAGTACTGTGCTTTCTTATTCATACGGATGAAAAGGAAGGGGGCGCAATTTTCAGTCGTGTATGCATATAACACCGATAAAAAAATCGTTCAGCTGTAGCACCCTTTCGGTGCATAGCTGCCATGCCACCCGAAGGTTGCACGAGGCTGGGATACTGCCAGATTGCTCAAGCCTAGACAGCAGAAGTCGAGAGGCAGATACAATTTAGCGTCCTCCCACTTCATCAGTTCCATCGGGAAGACTTGCTTCTCGAATTTGAGTGTTTGGGAAGATATCACGAGCCAACCGGCTTGTTTGTTTAAAACCCAACCGGTGAATTTTTAAAACAGTCCGGGTATTCACCGTTGAGTATGGCCCATCAGATCTGTAAACAGAAACCCCCTTAGGGTCGAGAACGCTCCCGTCATTCTCAATATGTAACATCCTACCGCTGCGTTTCATTCATTTGGTGTTTTTTTTCAACAGCAATTTTGAATAATCACTTTTCGACTGAGTCGCTCTCTTTAACACAGGATACGAATTCTTTAACCTCAGTTCCGAAGTGTCCGTGATATTTCTCTACTGGTCAGTATGAACAGCAGAAATGAGCAACCGAACGGTTCCTATGTGGAAACAGTTCTTCGATATCTGTATTTCAAGTTGTTGATAAATCGCCGTCTGGATTAATGACCGATTCGGACCAGTATTGCATCATTTTCTGCATCTTCCAGATCTTGGTATCAATGATGTTTCGCTGCGACACATCCATAATTTAGTTGAAAGGTTTCTTGTGTAGAAAAAGAGTAAAACTGAATAGATAGTGGATCTAGCGCTGGCCCATTACAATCATTCCGAGGTGCCCACACCTCCCAGACAATCATTCAGACACTCGGGATAGAAACTGACAACAAGAACGCCATCGACATCGATTAGCACTCATATCTTGCGGCCTCCGCAAACAGTATCTAGTGTCCTACATCACTTCAACGGGATCTATGGTATGGTTCAGTTCAAGTGGGAATGACGTTTCACATAGAAAGAAAAGAAAGAAAGCGTTCAGCTGTAGCACCCTTCAGGTGCCTAGCTGCCATGCCACCCGAAGGAAGCACGAGGGCTGGGATACTGCCAGGTTGCCCAAGCCTATACAGCAGAAGTCGAGTGGCGGAGGTCGGATTCGAACCACGAACCTTCCGGTCGGTAAATTCGTGCTCTAATCACTTGGGCCATCTCTCGTTTCACATAGCTCAGTCTATTTTAATAACCCATCCTTACGTTGGCTCATGACCAGCTGATGTCCGGCCACCTCATTCTCTGTGCTACTGGACATTCGTCCTCCTACCCGGTAGTCACAAAAAGTTGAGTCCTGTTCGTTCAAACCAGGAGTGTGTTATACTTTCCAATTAGGGAATCTTGGAAATCCGATGTTAGCCAAATGCAATGCAACTCGGATACTGCGCCTACCTAATGGACCCCAAGGGAGCGAGATGGTTAGTGCGCCAATTTACTAACCGGAAGGTCCGTGATTCGACCCCGAACTCTGCCTCTCGACTTTCCCTGTCTAGGCTTGGGCAGCGTGGTAGTCTTCCAGCCCTCATGCCTCTATGGTGTGGCATGGCAGCTAGGCACCGGAAGGCACACATAAAATGGGCACCAAGAAGTGGTGTGAAACCAGTCGTGGGCCGTCGACTTTATGACTAGTGTGTTACGTCTAGAGAATTCATGTTTTCGTGGATATCGTATTTCAGACTGTAGGTTTTCCTCCATTCGATTATCGGTGCCCTTTTTCGCCTTTCGCCCGCAGATTGTTGAACAACTTGTCACTGTCCTTTGGACGGTTAGGTTCAGCGTTTTTAGATACTGCTGGTTTCCACCATTGAGTCGCTTTTTATTGGAACCTTATTCGCCTTGGACTGCTGCTCATGCCCCCTTCTTAGCAGTAGGGATTGAGTGAGGACCGCAGTATATGATCTCCTGGTCACTCTCCGTTCGATGCCATCTTGTTTGTGCTTTATGAGACAGCGGATGCTATCTTTGGCATAAAATCCTTCAGAAAGTATTACCTGATTTGTTTGTTTCTCCAAAGAAGCATTTTTTCAGTGGCAAAGTACTTTTCTCGAGAAACTAACTGACCAGCATGAAAACACGCCGGAGGCATGTAATACTGATGATAACGCACAACGTGCTTGTTTCAGGATGGTTCATCCACTCACGTAATCTGTGCAACGCATGCACACCCACTATTTCAATTAAGTCCAGTACAGTTTACAAACCCATAGGATAGTAGTTCGCGATTCGGTCTAGCAACCCCGCCGATTCAGCGGGTAAATCATAGAAGCGTCCTGGCATAATAATTTCGGATCCAATTTGGATCCAATTTCATTATAGGCTTCCAAGACAGAGACAATGTTGTTTGCAGATGATGGGTTATTTGACTCAATAGCATCTGCCCAACGAGATATGTCATTGTGTATCTTTTCCACCTCGCGGAGAACTACAGCGAGAATAGATCCAGACATTGCCCTTAGTCAACTTAATTGAAATTTCATCGGAGTAGCGCACGCTCCGTACGAAACCGAAATTATTATGCCAGGACGCTTCTATGATTTACCTGCTGAATCGGCGGGGTTGCTAGACCGAATCGCGAACTAATATCTTATGGGTTTGTAAACACAGTGAGTGGTTTTACTGCTATCAACGTGAAATTATCCATTTCTAGCTTACTTCTCAGAGAGGGCACAAAGCTCACGCCTCCATTCCGGGAATACAACATGCTATCGACTGGCGTAGTGAGGAGGTACACCGGAGTAGCGCACGCTCCGTACGAAACCGAAATTATTATGCCAGGACGCTTCTATGATTTACCTGCTGAATCGGCGGGGTTGCTAGACCGAATCGCGAACTAATATCCTATGGGTTTGTAAACACAGTGAGTGGTTTTACTGCTATCAACGTGAAATTATCCATTTCTAGCTTACTTCTCAGAGAGGGCACAAAGCTCACGCCTCCATTCCGGGAATACAACATGCTATCGACTGGCGTAGTGAGGAGGTACACCGGAGTAGCGCACGCTCCGTACGAAACCGAAATTATTATGCCAGGACGCTTCTATGATTTACCCGCTGAATCGAAGATTATTACCATGAATTCACGTGTACAGCGCATGTTTAATACTCATTATGCTAGACAAGGATATTCAATAATTACTGATGACTACTCTATGTGTTTTGAGCAAGCTTACGCGAAGGTTCTTAGGATAGCCAAGCCTGCTACAGCGACAGTACGCCCTGATTTGCTTCGCGGGCAGATATTTCTGCTTTGTTGCAGTACTGCTGGGATAATTGATGCACATACTCCGCCCAACTCCACTACATTACCTCCGATTCCGAATGAAAACGATGAGCAGTTCAGACGTTGACCTTGGGGGTACGTACGATACGTGTAGCGGCGCGTTATGCCCTGGGTTTGGTCGCCCATGAGCGGCGCGTTGTCAAGCATACTCCGTATGGCCTATGGGCTCTGTGCATTTCTTATCGCCTGGTCGTTCCCTCCCGGGCTGCATTTCATTATCAGAGCATACTTAAACGCTAATAGTAGTGCTTGGGTGACCCACGCCCCTTGGATCATAAACTGTACTGGACTTAATTGAAATAGTGGGTGTGCATGCGTTGCACAGATTACGTGAGTGGATGAAGGTAAACATTGATGAGATAGTAACCGGACTGTGAAATCGGTTGAAGATAAACTTGATGCGATAGTAACGAACACTGCGTTTGATGTGAGTTGCGCTTCAAAACGTCGGTAGTCAAAAGATGCGGACGCCTTGACTCTACTAGTGCCTTTTCTCATGTGTAGGCAACGTGTTAGTAACTCCACTTCATGCTTCCTACCGTTTGCTTGGGGAACATTTATCGTCAGGAAGTCCTATCCCACCCAGACGTTGGAGGTTGTCAGCACGCCAAAGTCAGATGATGGGTTCCGTCTCCCGTCCTGACATTTCGGCTGCTTTTGTCAGGACTTGATGAGCCTCACATTATTCCGGTTTTCGGGTATGCGAAGGAAAAACATTCCAACTGACCTTCTTTTGTTCAAGGCATATCTTTGCTGTCTCGGATACGAAGAGTGGCGGAAAGCAACTGTCACACGGTTGACCACTGATGTGATTAACCCACTTGAGTTTAACTCACACTACTGGTTCATTCCCCCGTATCCTTTCTCTTTGTCCTGTTCTATTTAAGTGATGGCCAGAAGATGAGCAAGCGTTTGAAAAACTATCCAGATCCTCTAGATGTCATTCAACGACACGGTGCGGATGCTTTGCGGCTCTACTTGATCAACTCTCCTGTGGTCCGTGCACAAAATCTCCGTTTCTTCGAATCCGGAGTGCATGACGTTGTCAAAGATGTGTTCTTACCTTGGTACAATGCCTTCCGTTTCCTGATCGAAGTGAGTTTGCGTTTTCAAAATCACGTCCATATTGTTCAGTGAGCTTGATTTTTCTTTTGGCCTACTTTTGTGCGTCAGGTCCGCACAATACCGTGTTCATCAAAACCCGCATTTTCGTCTTTCTCGGTGGAGCTTTCTTGTCCAATTGATATGTGGTATCCAGGTGCAAGTGTACCTGATGTCATTCCTTAAAACCAGGAAGTCCCGACCTAAGTCTAAGATCTAGTCTTGCTTGGGGGGCTTCATTGCTGCAATGATCATCCTGCGGACTAGACTGGCTCCTGGAATTAAGTTTCTCACCAGGAGGGCCAACCAGGAACTGCCCGACGAAGAGGTGCGAGTTCCTCTACAATGGGGAATCGTATTACGACGCTGTTTGGAGGCCGTGACGCTACCTTCCCCGAGGAACGACGGGTAGAAAAGGTCGGTCCTAAAAACCGCTAATTTCGATCACCGAGCGGTTCTGATTCATCTAATTGTCCATCGTCTAGCCGTTGTTATGTATCCACACGTCTGCCCAGTAATACAAATAAAAATGAATCCTTATTAAATCCAGACGATCTGTTCCGCATTGCTATCTTCACCGTCTGCACTGTTTTAACCTGGGCAACAGATAGTTCTTGTTCAGACCTTGTCCTCTCTTTCGATCGGTGCATGTTGTGTCTCTGCAACACGCACCCAAGACCTCAATTCGTTCATACATCTCAAGTCGTTTCGGGGCCAACCCAGGTTTCTCCCTTTTCGCTCTTCTGGATTCTGTTGGTCCTGCGTCTATGGCCAATGACATCTGTGGCGACTCACGTCTGGCGCCAACGCTGAATTCACTTCACTGGACTGTGTTCCAGTAAACAGTTGTTTCTGTGTCCTTAGGCTGACTGGTTCAATCTCCATGTGGTAAGCGATTTTTATTTTTCCTGTTAGCTCTGAGGCTGAGAAAGACAATATCGAGGTTTGTACTCCGGTCAGCGAGAAGCACATTTATGGTGATTCTGGCAACGCTCAAGAGGGCTGACCAAGTCCTGAGAAATACCATCTTGGCGGTCGATTCAGGTTTGACGCTCACCGCACAGCTAATGGAGAGCGACATCTTCATCAACATCATTTGTTTCTACCAGCGCGAAATTTCAACTGAAGCGCTCACACTATATGACTTGGGAGCGACGCTCTCAGTGGACGTGATAAACGGAAATGAAGGATATCACGAAGAGTTTGAGTATTGTTGGTGCTTCTCGGCTTCCAGAAGGCGGTCCATGCTCGGTTTAAAACACTGAATGATGTGAGGGCTAACAAATGTCAGTGGCGTTTGTGCCGTCAGTTTCTATCCAGGTTGTCTGATTGAGTACGGAGGTGTAAGCACCGCGAATTTTTGTTGTGGGCTAGCCCTAGGTCTGTAGGTGCTATTGTCTTTTTTACTCGAAGTAATATCAGAAGGTGAAATAGCACTAACAATAAACAGTTATGTATAGTGACTACCAGAGACACAAATTACAACTGAATAATGGACAAAAGAAGTATGAGACTTATCGAGTTCTTCGTTTGATAAGTTGTAGCCGATGCAGCCAATGTTTGTGGGACGCCGTTGAATTGAATGGGGTCTTGACCGAGTGTGTTGAAATCTGGCCTGTTCTTTGTCGTTTAATCCAAAACGATTTCGAGCCCAGACTTTTCCTGCACAGTGAGTCGTGCGTCGGCTTGAAATGGTCTGGTCAAGGCGCTGTGTGAACAGACAAGCGTCGGGCTGTGGGATCGTTGTTCCGCGTATATATATATATATATATATATGTTTATGTTGTGAATGAGGATGCGCTTGCATTGTTTGTCTTAGGATAAGATTCCAACACTCTTGCTTAGTCCTGGGGTGCATGTTCGTCATAATGCGGACAGGAATGAAACAGCGGGTGTGCATGCGTTGAACAGATTATATGAGTGGATGAAGGTAAACATTAATGAGATAGTAATCGGACTGTGAAAGCGGTTGAAGATAAACGTTGATGGGGTGGTAACCAAACTCTGGTAAAGTGGTCAAAGATAAACGTTGAGGGGATGGTAACCAACAGGCCACAAACGGCAAACTCGCCGGGGACTCATTTGAATCACGTGGCAGTCAGCTAGCAGTGGATGCAAGATTGTCCTCCTCAACTCACTCACAAAATCTTCTTGAACAATGGACTGAACACTGAATAGTTCAGCTGGGCCTCATCAATTCACCCTCTGGAAGGATTAATTGAGCCAGTTAGTCGACAGAAATCCGGCGTTCATCCTGCATCCCTCCGCGCAACAAAACGGCCGCACTCTTCAAAGAAGGCGGTGGATTCTTCGTGGCTATCCTACTCCAAGTTGTTTAGAATGAGGAGCGAATGCCAACAGAATGGAGCACCTCGACAATGTGTCCCATTTTTTAAAAAAAGGTGCAAGAATATCGTGCGAAAACCACCGGTGCATCAGTGTGGTGACTTTGGCTCCCAAGATGTTCACTGGCATTATTCTACACAGGTCGATTCGTCAGATGCGCGATAATCAAGCTAGATTTCACCCTGACCGGGGTTGTATCGATCGTACTTTTACATTGTTGAAAGTTTTGGAACTGCATCACTCCTTTTGACGATCAATAATGATAGGATTTCCCGGTTCCAGGTCTAATTTTGACTCTGTTGATCGTCAGAAACTGTGACAGTGTATACCAATGCGGTGTGTCCCTTCGAATTTCTTGTCTCTCACAAAGGACTTTATACGACTCCTCCAGTAGGGTCAAATCCTTCCCTAAGTTCACCACATCCGGTGGTGTTAGGCAAGGATGTCCTCTATCGCTTTTCAACTTCGTAATATCGATGTGCTGCTTGTGTCCCATCTACCTGTAACACCTCGAGGATCGAACTATTCCCAGGGCGCTCCCTCACGTACAATATAACTACGCCGACGACCATACCTCTTAATAAGCCAATTAGTTCTTCTGCAAATTTCGGTTTTGGTATGCACTTTGCAAGTGTGAATGGAAATTCTGGCTGCAAGGTTAGGTAGGGACAAAAGTAAATCTCATGCTTTCAGGCGAACCAGTTGGGTTGAGATGGTTAGAACACTAATTTACTGATCGGAAGGTCAGTGGTTCGAACCCTACCTCTGCCACTCGACTTGTTCTATCTAGGCCTGGACAGCCTGGCAGTATCCCAGCCCTCGTGTTTCCTTCGGGTGGTATGGCAGCGAGGCACCGGAAGGATGTCACAGCTGAACGACTATGTTTATTATTATTAGATGGACCGATGGTTGTGGTGGATAAGTTTGTCTATCTGGACAGGTGTAGAAGTCTCGGCGGACTGGCAAAAGACGAAATAACTTCCCGAATCGAGAGGGACAGAAAATGCTTGCTAACCTCTGACATTTGTGGCACCGGCGTGGCATCAGTTTGACTGTCTGTGGGTAGAGTCGAACCAGAGACGTGGCCGCTGCGTGTGGCAGCCCTTTGCGTCTGACGATCGGTGTCTCCGAGACATCATCTGGATTTGATGTCAGCATCGGGTACGTACTGCTGAAGTGCTCCAGGTTGTTTTCAAGTAAGTTCATTCATAAGACTGGTTAGGCCACGTACTTTGTTTGCTTAAGGATCGTTTGCCCCGTAGGGTGGCCATCTTCGCCAACCTTTGTATCCGAGGGAGACGACTCCAAGTCAGTCAGTCAGTCATGACTTGACAATGGACCATTGCTTTCTTTCCGTTATTCTCCTTATTCTCGATGAATGAAGCTGTAGCAGCTGTAACCATTGAATCAAACTAAACTAAACCAAGATATACACTCGAAAACCAGCACATATTGCAGGAATATTGTAAGCTAACGAACTATACCACAGTTAACAATGCTTGAATGCTTTCATCGTGCTTGAATAGGGGGAACTTCAAAGCACATTACTGATCGTTGCGTAAATAGTTGCTAGGCCATCTTAACGGAGACTCTCAGCGTGATTCGGTAGGAGTTCGAGAAGTCATCAACCAGTTCAGAGTGTTCACTTTCAGCATTCATATCAGAATTCGAGTGCGCAACCGCAGTAAGCCTTTTCCGTAGTGCGCCACCGTGTGGTTGCCGACCCAGCACTTGAGACCAGATTGCAGGTATCCAACAAACGTTTACTCGGGTGTACGGAGACTGTTGTCATTCCAAAATTGGTGTAAACATGGAGGCTTTT
>NW_008751850.1:649125-659527 GCF_000715545.1 Opisthorchis viverrini
CTTTTCCTGTCAGTGACGCTCTTCTCCTAGCGTGGCAACCCCTTCTTGGAGTAAACCTTATCTGCCTTCCATTCAAATATGTCTGTTTGATAGACCAAAGCCGGACCATATCTTTTTTGTCATTTCTATTTTACTCTCCAGTCTTCCATCGTGCCATACGAACGCAGCACAGGACAAGCGTTCACCGTGACTCCGGACTCAGTTCCTCAAACAGATAACTTTATGGATCGATGGATTCTGTCCTTCACGCAAAGCTTGATTCTGTTTGTACATGCGGAACTTGCAGGTTAGTTCAGTTGCTCCCCCCACCCGTTATGCGTTTTCTTTAAATAAGTGGGTCGTGCACTACACAGTTCTTCGTTTGAGGCACCATGGAGGTTTTTTGTGCACCATTTTGGCAGTAGATTTGAGCAGATTCTGAATGGCGTGCAAATTCAGGTGAATTCTTTTCCGTTCTCAGGCGATCTGCTTATTTGTTGGCATGGGCCGAAAGGCGTGCAACACTGTGGTGTTTGCGTGTTTGTTCCAGCAGTGGAAATGTGTGTACTTTGATAGTGACAACCATTGTTTCTTGAACAGCATAGGGTGATACAATTCTTCACCGGAAAGTAGCAGTCTGATTTTAGTGGGAATAGACGGAACATACTACTTATAAGGCGACTGAAAACTCTGACAGCTTACAACCGTCTTTGTTCTTGCAGCTCATTAGGCTCAGTCTCCGTCCACCTTACGCTCTAGTTGAACCCAGGCTGGGATCTGCACTCACGAATGCTAATTTGGTTTTAACGAAAGACTTAACTCCGTCTAGATACACTGTGATATAGAGGAGCACAACCACTAAGCCACCGCTACGCACAACTACACTCCCCAATAACGCACTGATGATGTCACCTAGATTGGTGATGAAACGTTTGCAATCAAATTGCCCAGCTCAGTGAACAAGCAAACGACCACACTGTGATATCTCGAATATCGTCCCAACTGCAACATGAGGCGACCTTGAGCAGAACAGGCAGCTGAAGGTGAATATGAACGAGAGATTCAGTTGACTTTCCCGTTACAACCAAATTTGGACGGTTGCATTGTGTTTCACTAACATGCTGCTCACGTCTTCGAGTCTTCCACTGTTTTGTAACTCACTCGTGTGTTGACAGTGTTGACGTTTCACAACAAGAGCTCAGTGGCTATGTTGCGTTTTCGGATATTCCAAGGTAAACTATGCTTGACGAAAGTCGTCCTTACTTCCGTAGCACTGTCGGTAGTGAGTTCTCCCACGGTTGAAAAAATTCAGTTTCCCGAGGAAAATTCTGTTGTCTTGCGGAACGGCAGTGTAACTCTGTGTCGGTCTTTTGGCTTCCTGCTCCGCCCAACTATGGTATATCAAAAAGCACGGTAGCTCTACACAGCCCTTTATGAAGACAAAGGAAAATTAAAACGACTGTATTTATGGGGTAATCACAGGATGTTCCACAAGGTCGTGCTAGAATCTCCGTCAGGGGCCGAAAAGCGTCAAGTCAAAGATGCTCGATCCGGATTGGCTGGTATTCTGACCAATCAGGACGTGCCTTCGTTTGGTCCGTGTCCTGCACGTGACGCATCCGTCCAAATGGTGTGATAATCGGTTATTAGGGGCGGCTGGTCTCCGGACAAATTCCCTACGGTCCTCGTTGGTTTGCTTTTTCGAATCTGTAACTTTTCGATAGCCCATCTGCGTCTCCGAATGGTTGCATATTCACGCCCTACGATAACCAGGATGTGAAATCGACTTTATTATGGATCTGACCAGTCAGTATCACACAAAATGTTGCTCTTTGGATGACTGTGGCTCTCGAAATACTCTTTCTTTCTGAGTATGCAGTGCGAGGAAGGTGACGTGGTTTTATATCACCGTAGAAAGTGTGCACTTGGACTTACCACCATTGGGATTTACCTACGATTTTTATGACGCTCAGCCTAAAGTTAAGACCTAGCCTGAAGGTTCCGACATCATAGTGTTTATCGAATATCGTAGTTTACAAGAACCGTGACACGGAGTGGCTGGCCTAACCAGGCGGATTGTAACGAATAAGTTTTACCACATATGTGGAAGATTCTTTGAATTCTGCAGCGGTTCTTGAAGGCCTTGGTGAGCGGCCGGTATTTTTTTTTAAATGGGTAACGTTTCCCTTTTGACACAAAAGCTTCATTGGATCAAGTTAGCAGGTCCGCTGCTGTTTATTTGAAACCCAAAACCAATCACAATCGGAACACACTAGTTTTGAGTCAAGCGCGGGTTTAGGTTACCCATTCGGAGGTATGTGGATCGCTGCTCTCTCTCTCTCTCTCTCTCCCGAAGGAAGTGTTCCCTATTTTACCATAGTAAAATTGGTGCATAAATCCAGCGCTTTCAGTGGGCTGTCAAGTGGGGGGTTGGAAAAGGAGCTATGCATTGAAGGCAATAGCTTGGATGCACGAGCGCCATTGAGGGCGCGACTGGGCCATGTCTGATGTGGCCCGTCTCGGGGTCCCCATCCAGGAAGACGACAGTGACCAGCGCAGCTGAGTTTGCTGGTAATGGCTTTCATGCCAAGTCATTGTTCGGCCCTTCTGGCTCTCTTCCACTCTTCTCATGGTTGTGCTAAAAGAGCCCTTCGAGGAAATCGGTCGACTGGCATAAACAAACGTGGCCAAGCCAGCGCAACCGATACACTGTGATCAGTTCATCTATCGAGGGTGAGTTATTTCTCCCGAACACCATTCGACGTACTTCAGAATTGCTGATCCTGTGTTCCCACCAGATTCGGGCAATGCTTCGAAGACATCGGTGGATAAGACGCTTTTATACTGGGGCCTTACAAGTGGACACTTAATGTTGTTACGTCATCAGCTTCCATACGCCATTGTTTTATTGAGTCACGGGTGCATCTGCATCGACCCACATGCCTGTTTAGTTTTTCTTTCCAAGGACCAACCAACCATTCTACGCGAGTGGTTTTGGACCACTTGATTACTATTAGTCGGATTTGGAGAGTAGTTTAGCTGACCAGTACTTTTCATCTGAGAACCTTTCTCGGCATTTCTTGTCAGACGGAGAAGTGCACCAGTTCAATCGCTCCCATCGAACTGGGCTGATAGAACCGAAATTTCATGATATTTTAGGGGTCACTTGTTATAATCTACAAAAAAATGTAGCCAAAAATTTTCACTTTCACCGTTGTGTTGTGCTAAGAAAGCGGACGTGTTGGCCACACATGAATTCCCTACGCTTATCGAATTGCTCTTCAACTGCCTGTCTCTTCATCCTTTTGTGTGCACTAATGCTACTCCGGCTGGACTTTTATCAGTCTCAACCATACTTACATCTCCGTTTCTTTCCAAAAATTACAGAATACAGACTTTATACGGTCGTCCCACGGCTGGTGAAATTCATCGATCACCTAGTTAATTGGTATGTTCGGATGAATCGGCGACGTTTGAAGGTGAGTTGTGATTTTCATGGGAGCTAGACACCGGAAGGGTGTTACAGCTGAACGCTCTTTTTCTCCCTTGTAATGTGCTGCTCATAAGGTTGCTGAAAATCCGTCGACAAATGAGTGTAATGAACGTATACTCGCTTTTTTCTTCTTCATGACCATTGGACAATCCAGTAGTCTTATTTCATGGTTTATACTTACACTGACAAACCATGGATCTGGTAGAAATACATCTACATGGCGGTGAAGCTCGGGTTGATTAATCGATTTTGCCGAACGGTACATCGATTTGCTCTATACCGAAGTTTCATGTTACACTACCTCCCTTTCCGTACAGATTAAGAAGACAAATTATCCCGTATTGCGTACACGACAGTAACTTTAATGGGGTCTTGAATATCCGAGAAGAATGTTGCCGCTTATTGTAAGAAACACTCGTAAACTCCAGGATTTCCGCCACTTCAGAATGAAATTCACGATTCAACCCTTGTTTTAGAAACCATATCGGACTTATTCACAACTCGCGTACAGATTCTCCTTAGGGTTTTGGGCATCGTGTTCAGAGTCACACTACTCTCGTTTGAACGGTTGTGTTCCTGTTCTGGCGTAATCATTCCGGTGAGTCCACACCAAAGGGAAGTACTGGACTCGAGTTTCGCTCTTATTAGAGCTCATCAGCAGTGCATATCCAATGGCCGTGCCGGGATTTGAACCCCGGACATACGACATGCGAGGCGAGCGTGTAACCACTATTGCACCAACGCACGTATATGAATTTTCACGTCTGAACAGGAAAACGTGTTCACAGTTGATCGATGTGATTGGTGTGCCTGACCCATCCAACGACGACCCAGTAACTGTCCCGGTTGAGACGATCGATTGACCCGCCAATCAGGACTTCCCAGTTAGGCAACATCGGGCATCGTTCCTACGATCCTATTCAAGGGATTGTTCTCTGTGTTCCGTTCTGTGAATTCCCGATTTCGGCAAGCATTCCTCCACTGCTATCTACCTCACGTATTCTGACGTATCTTCCAACTTCTCATTGGTTGTACATATTCTTTATTTACGCTTCTTCCTACCTTTTCTTCAACTTCTGGAAGTGTCTGTCAATCTTTTTCACGTTTCAACCAGTCAAACTCATGTTGCATTTGAACAACCGAGCCACAGTAACGCGTTACCTGGTGCGAACGTTGTCAGTTTAACAGCTTCGCTCTGTTAGGATCCTTAATCATGTATCTTCTAGCTCTCTACAAGAGTCGTTCGTCAACACTCCTCCGCAGAACGTATCACCGTTAAGTGGTAGACCTCCAGTAGTTTGATTTCCTCTTCCAATGGGGACACGGGTCAGAATTCTTCTACAGTTGAATGGTTGCCTGTTGCGAGTACGAATATCGGGGATAATGCGGTTAACACGTGTTTTTTTTCAAACTGATAACACGCAGCTTCTATTTCCTCCGCCAGGGTGATGCAGCGAAGAACGAAGATGACTGGCGTGCCGCTTTGCATACCTTGATTCACGTCCTATTCCAAATGATTTGTCTGCTCGCTCCGTTCACTCCCTTCATTACGGAATTCCTGTATCAGCGCTTACGGTCACGGATTGACTTCAAGGAGAACCTTAAAGGTAGGTGGCACGGTGTGCAATGGTTTCGCGCATTCCTCTGTGTGGAGAACAAACGCGTCACTTACCTTAGACGAGGAATCAAAGACAATATAATGATTGCATAGACTAAGATTGTCCATTCGACTGTTGCCTTTTTTGGAAGCGAGGGGCGCGTGATTCGTTCCATGAAAACTTGCTTTATCTCGTTTCAGATCACGCTGGTCTTCCCATTGGCTATTGTCGTCAGACCGGAGCCCCAGAGTCAGTTCATTTCCTTCCCGTTCCGCAAGCGAACAAGGCGCTGATCTTCACTGACATCGAGGAGACAGTTGCCTGGATGCAAGCCACAGTGGAATTGGGCCGTATCATCCGGACGCGTGTCAATTTACCACTGAAGGCTCCACTACACGAAGCCATAGTTATCCAGTCTGACCCGATCGTACGTAAACAGATTGAGTCGGCGAAAGCCTACATTGTCGAGGTATGTCCGGGCTCTGGCCATTGCAGAGATTTGGAACCCTGTTGCCTCGGGTTTTGATTTGACACCTGCTCTTAGCCACATAACTGCGTTTCGCAGTGGCGGACAGTCTCTTTTATATACTTCCATCAGCCGGGAATGGGCATTAATTTCAATTCGGTGAGAGGATTGCCCGACAGTAGTTTAAAAATCTCCATAACAGTGGTTGGCTTCGTGCACAATTGCACCTCAGTAGTGAAGGCGTGACATTCGGAAGGTCTTTGCCATTCGACTGTTGCCTTTTTTGGAAGCGAGGGGCGCGTGATTCGTTCCATGAAAACTTGCTTTATCTCGTTTCAGATCACGCTGGTCTTCCCATTGGCTATTGTCGTCAGACCGGAGCCCCAGAGTCAGTTCATTTCCTTCCCGTTCCGCAAGCGAACAAGGCGTTGATCTTCACTGACATCGAGGAGACAGTTGCCTGGATGCAAGCCACAGTGGAATTGGGCCGTATCATCCGGACGCGTGTCAATTTACCACTGAAGGCTCCACTACACGAAGCCATAGTTATCCAGTCTGACCCGATCGTACGTAAACAGATTGAGTCGGCGAAAGCCTACATTGTCGAGGTATGTCCGGGCTCTGGCCATTGCAGAGATTTGGAACACTGTTGCCTCGGGTTTTGATTTGACACCTGCTCTTAGCCACATAACTGCGTTTCGCAGTGGCGGACAGTCTCTTTTATATACTTCCATCAGCCGGGAATGGGCATTAATTTCAATTCGGTGAGAGGATTGCCCGACAGTAGTTTAAAAATCTCCATAACAGTGGTTGGCTTCGTGCACAATTGCACCTCAGTAGTGAAGGCGTGACGTTCGGAAGGTCTTTGGTTCGAACCTAACTCTGGTATCTCCACTGCTCCTGTTCAGGCTTAAGCAACCTGGTAGGATCTCAAATATCGTGGTTTCTTCCGGTGGCATGGCAACTAGGCACGGAAATGGTGTTACAACTAAACCGTTTTATATTTGACAATGTTGTGGAATGTAGGTAGCTCGGGTGCGCTGCTTGGTTGTTTGTCTGTTCGCCAAACTTGACTTTGAAGTTGGATTGCGAACGTTTCATCACCAGTCGAGGTGACATCGTCAGTGCAGAATTGAGTGGGTGAATTTCTCCTCTTTTGCCCGTGACTATATAGCTTCTAAACAGTATCTGGTAGTTCCGGAAACGGTCTTTTCGTATTTTGATTGGTCTTCTGTGAATCTGACGTGGTCTCAATCTCCTGTATCTGTTTGTTTCTTTGGGTGCATTCAGTTCGGCAGTTTTGTGTGTGTTTGCTCTGTTGTGATTCGACCGTTTTTCTTCTTGCTTTGTGGTGTGAATTTATTCCCTTGATTGGTTGATTCAGTGCCTTCCGTTCTCAGTGATTGTCTTCCTTTGATCCAATTATTCCGTTGGTTGTCGTTAGTTTTCTTGATTTCCCATGTGCCTCAAAGTCCCTTGATTGTGTAGTTCTTTTGCCCTTAGTGGCCAATGGACTGGGTCAATGTCGATTTGTTCATTGATCGATTTTTATGTAGAGTACCACTCTCGCTGCCGTTTTGTTCTTGCGTGATCAAGTATTTGAACATCGTCCCAATTGAACTTGTGTCCTTCTCTGTTTTCGTGAGTTGAGACAAGTGACATTGGGTCATGTCTTCTGCTGGCAAGCTGGTGCTCGTGTATTCTCGTAGCAAGTTTTCTTCCCGTTTGGCCAACGTAGTGTTTGTCGCAGTCGTTACACTCAAGTGTGTAGACCACTTAAGTCTTCTTCAGTGCGTCCAACCTTCCCTTCGGTTCCGAGAGAGTTCGTCTCAACGTGTTTGTAGGCTTGAAGGCGATTGTGATTCCATGTTGCCGTAGATGTTTCTCCGTGATGTTTCTGATATTCGGCAGCCTCTGTTCTGGTTGTGTTGACGAATCAGCTTGGTGGTGATCTCGTAAGCACCTCTGTAGCGTGGGAAGTCAGGAAGTCAGCGGTATTCGACGTTCGAGAGGATGTAGCGACGGCACACGTCGGTTCTGAAATGTGCAGATATAGAGTTTGGTATTACGGAATCCACACGGCACACACAGCACATATTCGCACAGGTCGGGTGGCACAGAAAAACTACCGGGGTGTGGCAACAACGCACGTGTATTAAACCGAAACCGGAAGTCGGGGCACAAAGTCAGGTCAACGTCAATCAGGGGGATGTACAAGAGGGTTACTCTTTCCTGCCCGGGGCTCGCGGTAGCTCGTCCGTGATACCTGCAATAGGGGGAGAGAGGGAGAGGCACGTATAAGGTCATATGAGAGACGTGCAAGCAGATACAGTCGAGTTTCAAATGCGTTACACCTCCATATGAAAATCCTCGGGCAGCCGATCTTTTGGAATGTCTCGTAGAATCTTCGTTCTTCTTTTTTCTACGCTTCTATTGTGTTTCAATGCGTCTCCATCCAGGTGAATAGGGTTCGAACACAGCTCCGCTTGTGACAGTTCGCATGGTTGCTGTAGCAGTTCAGAATCTGGTCTGTATGCGTTTCCTTCCTGTATCAACTTCAGTTTGCAGTTGGCCGTTTGTTGTCCTTGTGAATGGAATCTGGAGCAAACTTCGAGGTTATTCCGAGTAGCAGTCGAACTAGTCCTGAATAAGTAGCCTATTCTATTCTCTTTCAATTTTTCAGATCACGGGAGGCTTGTCATCGCCTACTACTGAATGTTGGTTGTGTCTTGTCACGGCCGATGATGAAAGCCAGGATGATCGGCGTGTGAACCACAAGTCTTGTTTTTGTATGCGTAGAATGAGAACTGCCGTTGTTTTTTCTTCCCATTCTCATCCGTTCTCATTAATTCTCCTCAGGAACTGAACGTCCGTATTCTGACCGTCACTGATGATAAAGAACGCTATGGTGTGCAGTTACGTGGCGTACTGAATCACCGGGTTCTCGGATCGCGTTTGAAACAAGACTACAAAAGTGTAGTGGAGACGGTCAAAAACATGCCTTCATCAGAACTGGAAAAGTTTGTTCAGGTACGTCACTCTGAGTACGTTATCGCCGGTCCTACGCATATGCCTACGCCTATACTTTCTACCCACGCTACAACAATATGCGGTGGGGGCCGATACTTCTCGTAAACGGGCTCCCGTGCCTTTGGCCGCCAAATGTACAACTATGGGCCAAGCAAGATACATTGGCGGAGCATGCGAGCCGTTTGCAACTAGGGCCAACCAATCATACATGCCGCAGCTCGCAGCGGCAGTAGAAACCAAGTTTGGGTAGCATCGAACCCGATGCCAATGATTTGGTATCCTCCTGTTTGTAAACAAGGATGCAAAGCGAGATCCGAGATTTTTCATAGATTCCTATGACGTATACACTTATTTGCAAGTACATTTGATTTTGCGAGAGATTCACCTGGAGCCCAACTGAATCGCTCGTTTGTGATGTCCCCAGGCAACTAAATTGTTTGAGAATGAGTGTATTTTGCTAACTTCGTTTGCAATGGTTTCAAGTAGAACACAAGGTTGACGGAAACTTGGGGACTGTGCCTACCTGATGAGCCCCGGTCGTGGGCTGTCGAAGAATTTTCAGCAACCTCATGAGTAGTGCAATACGTATACCTATGTCTTATCCTTACTCAGTGCGTTAAAACACTCCGGTCATTCTTTGTTCACACTATCTTGATATGGTTGAAAGGAAGAAGGCCTTCGTTGTGAACAGTTACAGACTATTGAACAGGGAAGCAAAACTTTGATATGCATCTTGTTCACAAAACTGAATATCCATCATCTCCTTGAACGCGTCTTCCTGAATTTCCCTGGATATTCATTGACTGGTGCTCGAACGCAAGCAAATGCGACTCCACAAATTCCGTGATAGATATCACTTTTCAAGATACGCGAATCGGATTTACGAGAAAAAATACTACTCACATACCCCAATCAGTAGTGTCCACCGTTACACGGGTAGCATCAAAACCGTGACCACCAGCCATCGGTTCATAATTGCTCATCGCGTGTGGATATTTTTTCTGGAAGTCTTGAAATGAGTATTCCGTATGGTCTTCTAGTCATTAGGTTGTACGTATTCTACTTCCGGCAGTTTCTCAGTGAATCGTCATCAAGGGTGAGCATCGAATTTGCACAATGAAATCTGCATGTAATCTCATCGTTTTCTCACTTCTCCTACTGTCTGTTCGTATAGACCGGTTCGATCACAGTTTGTGGTCACGTGCTCAGTGAAGATGAGTTGTCTGTGGTCTACACCACCAGTGGAGGCGGAGTCGCCGAAGGTGAGAAGAAAGGCAAGGTTGCGGCGAAAACAGAACAAGTGAAAGCAGGTCCTGCAGTCACGCAACATTACGAGACGGCCTCGGATGCCCGTGGGTTGCTTGTCATTCTGGATACAACTGCTGACCCGGAATTGGAAGAGGAAAGGTTAGCCAGGGAACTGGTAAATCGTATCCAGCGCACGCGGAAGAAGGTAAGACAGACAGTCCTGTCGGTTATGCTCGGTGTTTCGTTTCGAGCGCGTGTGAGAGCATAGCTCCATTCCTTGCTCTCCCCGAACATTTTTCCATGATAATAGATCTACTCGGTTGCCGTTAGTCGGTACGATCCATATTACTCTATTTATCCGTCACTCTTGTTGATCACTTAAAACTGATAATAGTATATACCAGCTAGGACAAATGTCGATACGTGTTTAGATCGGTAACAGTGGAAATTCTCCTGAAGAGTCTGCAGGGCCAGTTTCGATAGGAAATGTAGGCAAAGCTAACTTAGCAAGGGGAACAAAGAGGTCTGATCCAACTGGGGCGAGGTGACCGCGAATTTACTGACCGGAAGGTCCGTGGTTCGAATCCC
>NW_008751850.1:659629-668143 GCF_000715545.1 Opisthorchis viverrini
GGGCACCGGAAGGGGGCTACAGCTGAACGCAACTACTACTACTACTTATCCAACTGGTTAAGTGTCCACTGATGGACGATGTGATGTATTTTTCTGTATTTTTATTCTGTGCATTTAGGAGAAAACGGTGTTTTTTCATGGTTCCGACGAGGCTTTGTGTTCCAACGTTAAATACACCGTTTCAGTATTACAGTGATCCTGTTTCTCCTAATGGGTCGTATAAACTGCCTCGCTTGTCTGTTTAGGCCCAGCTGGTTCCAGAAAACCCCATTGTCATCGTTGTGTCTACTGACTCCACAGTGTTACAGCGTGTTGCATCTCCAACAAGCAAGCTTATGCCCTTAATCCAATCCACTATCAAACAACCCATTACGGTTACCCCTACCCGAATTTGTCCGACTGGTGATCAGGAACTTTCCGTATTTGGGTGGGCTGCCCTTCCGTCGGGATGGACGCTTGGCGCAGAGATTATCCGTGAAACTGTGTCAGTAAGTTCTCCCTCGTTTGCCCCCTTCCTTCTTTTACGAGACGTTCATTCAAATGGTCACTGTTTTCATCCCCCAACATTGTTGTTTTACAGATTCCACCGGATGACTTCGAGTTGGTACTATTCTCTCGTACCGATGGTTCTTCCGGTTCGTCGAAGACAGCCCCTGCGATCCCTGTTTTATCACACCCGCATGGTGCCGCGGACGCTCATGTGGATGTCATCCATAGGTTGACGGGCAAAAAGTGTTCAGTTATGCTGTCCGATTCACAGTCAAACCTTTTGGTCACAGATAGTGACGATCTTCTCCGTAAGGTGAGAAATCTCCTTGGTTTTCATGGAATCTACATGATTTCATATCCTCACCCGCCTCTCGCATATTCCCCAAACTTTCCATCCGTTTGTCATCCTCTCAGCTTGGAGCTAAAGGCTGTTTTGCCTTTTCTGTTTGGTTGTGAAAGCAATGTTTACATTTATCACCATTTTCAAGCAACTACTGCATCTTGTACGACGGAAGTATGCTTTTTCGGAGCTTCTAGCTTTGGTACTGGAGCTCTACCGCCGGGGAACTTCTTGCCAAATGCATGTCATTCTGAAGTGGAATTGCCAAACTGTTCAGTAAGGCAGTAGCGATGACAGCACACTAACTGGATGTCACCGAGTGAAAATCGAAGCTTGCGAACGTGTTTCCTCAATCCTTCTGAACCCTTCAAACCCCCCCCCACACTAGATTGTTCATCAGCGCGATCCTGACAGAATTTCAGTGGATTGTAATTGACGAGTGGAACCTGTTGAGCATGTTTTTGATGACGCATGAGAACAGTGCACAAAATCGCAATAGCCACTCTAGAGGATGGATGGTTTAGTTGACTCGTTCAGAAGAGGCAGCATGCCTTTGTTGGAATACAACCCGCTGTTGTGCCTAACGGGGGTCACTGCTGTGGGTTCTTCACTAAAGGCATCCTTGGGGATGTTTGGATTAAGTGACCGGTTCAAACAAAATTTTGTACACCGACAGTAGTCAAATTGCATGTTTAATATCTGCCCGAAGCATAAATTTGCCGTTTTAATCTGCCTATATCTCTTTCTGCAGTCAAAAAATGGTCCATTTGCTAGCCCATTCTTTCTTACAACCAATTTTTTTTTCAATTCCAGATTCGATGTGTTTTCGGTTGGCCCACCAGTTCCAACTTGCGGTTATTCAAGTCCACCAGTGAACAACTAGAACACATTTCTCCCAGGCACCTGTTAAGCCTGAATGGGAAGACGCTGTATGCAGGCGTTTTGATTCCCAGTTCTTAGACTGTTTGTTTGTTTTCGTGGTTTCCTTTACTACGGCTTTCCTCCCCGTTCACCTCACCCCCTTCACTTCCATGGAAAAAGTCGTCCTTTCGGCCAATTTTTACTTTTTCATGTTGTGACACCATCTGGGTATGGGTTTAACAAGCAGGGTTACATCAGTGCGGCGCCAGCGCATGTAGGTTCAAGCTTGTCTGCGGTACACAGTGCTGGCTGCTATGATGTGCACTGATCAATTCATATGGTGAACTAATTTTTAACTATCCTTTTGAAGAGTTTCGCTTGACCCCGGTCAACGGTACTCTCGGGTAAATTACGCGGAGAAGGTGGTATTTCGGGGGTGGTGAACTGACTGAACACGACCGGTACCACTCCCTTGACGCATGCGCTGGTCCCTCGAAACGGACGGCTTAAATGGTGCGAGAATCGAGAAGGAGCTTAACAGAGGTCCATCAAACTCAGTGTAAAGACCACTGTCCCCGTAATTTGAGTCACTGGCGCCTCTACACACCAAACTTCACTCTGATTCAGCTGGATTCTTCCAATATAGGAAGATTTTTTATCGTCGCAGGTGAGTAACTGCAGACAAGGGCGTAGTATGAAGTGCTTTTGATAGACTGGTGTTTAGGGGGGGGGGTGGAAGGACAATTTCTGGTTTCAAAGGAGCTGATGTCGATTCTCTTCTATGACTTACGAATATCTGAATAATATATTCGAGCCATCAGTATAAAGTAACGCCTTACAAGGGAGTAGGTGGCGGATCATCGAGAGCCGGGAGATGGGTAGGCCGTCACGCCGGTGGTGCGAAAATGGAATGAATATGAATCACCGAGGCATACCGGGCGGGACTGGTGAATGGTTGATCGAAAATGCTGCCTAGACAGCCTCCTGAGTAATCCTATTCCTGATGCTCCTGTCGATGATCCGGCGTAGTTGTTTTTCCAGACAGCTAAACAGGGTTCCGTAGTTTGGAATTAGGCGTGTAGCTTTCGTGACCAGATTGTTGCCGCGAATCTCAGGTCGTTGGACGGAGTTTCTCGTTGAGTATTACACTGGGATTTCCTAGGCAATGCGGTTTCGTTTGTACTGACTGCGAAAAGGTAGATATCGAGATGGTCAGATTCTTGAAGGTCATCCCAAACTAGCTGAGGCCTTCACACCCCACTGAATACCGATCAAACAGCAGTAAATTAAAGATAGACAGTGCGAGACAGCCTTGGGTCAGACGTTTCGCCATGAATGCCAAGTGCGTTGTACTTTTAGCACTCGCCTGTTGTTTTCTTTGTTACCGAGTAGTATCCGGCAGTAGCTACTAGAGAAGAGCAGTGCATGACCGGTGTCGCCTTTCTTGGGGCTCATGGGGTAGGCGCGGTTCGCGAGTTTCCTTTAATCTTCTGTTCTTCCTGAACCCGAATTGCACCAAATTAGCCAAATGCACTTATTCGTAATCTGATTTGGTTCTGCAAAAGAATCACCTGAAACTCCACTGAATCTCTCGTTTACGATGTTTTTAAGCAACTGAATGTGCTATCCAGGTGGTTTCCTGTTTCAGTTGGCGCGTATCTCAGATAACGTGATACATGCATAGAAGTAATACACTACTCATAAGATTGCTTATATAACAGTAAACCTCACCTCTAAAGAGATATACTGTCAGTATTTTGACCGGTGATCCCATGCCAAACATGTTCGTTCGGATGGCATCTCATAAGAGCAACTGATATGCCCCCTGAGCGAGAGATGAACTGCACATGTACTTCCACCCTTGGGATGACATGCCTGATTCAATAGGTGGAGTATTTAACTTGGAGAATTCCAGGAACGGTTGTGAGGTGGCTGTCGCTAGAAGATGCGGGAACCACGCCGCTGTTCTCTAGCACAAATGATGCTGATTACTTGCATCATTTATGATCCCCGACCGAGAAAACGGTCACAATGCTCACAAGGAACGAGCAAGAGAAGCTTATGTTATTTCCACGTATGTTTGCTCACATTATTCTACCGAAAGATGATTTGATAGGATCGAGCGGGGGATGTATGGTTCACTCAAGTCCCATGGAAGCCCTGCGAGCTAACATCCTAAGAGAATGACCGAAGGATATCCGTAGCTTACTGCGTCAGATTGATCCCACTCGGGTGATTGGTTTTCGATTATA
This sequence comes from Opisthorchis viverrini, assembly GCF_000715545.1. Lineage (NCBI taxonomy): Eukaryota > Metazoa > Platyhelminthes > Trematoda > Opisthorchiida > Opisthorchiidae > Opisthorchis > Opisthorchis viverrini. Next base: position 663,572 of record NW_008751850.1, read on the forward strand.
ATATTATCAGGCAGCTGGTGATGTCACGAAAGGGTAAAGCTTGGTTACGGGAGGCTTCTTCACTAATGTATACCTTGATTGTTCAGTCAGCGGGAATACACCTAGGCGTGGCGTACAGACTTGGAAACAGAATTATAACGACCGAGACTAGGAAACTATTCGTTAAGATTTGCAGGAGAACGAAAACGAGGTTAGCTCAGAACACTTTACCTCCTTGAAGAAACTCACTGAGCAATACAAGATTTCACTCCGAAGGAAACTAAAAATGGCGTACTCGATGGAAAGTCAGAAGCGCTTATGAATAATCCGGAATCAAAAAGCTGTCTTGTATTGCGTCAGAGGTTCAGATTTTTTTCAGTCCGCGTATCCCTCACGTGGAACAAACTACCAACATCTGTTGTGGATTGTGGTAACCTCGAGACTTTCAAACATTCGCTTGACGAATACATAAGATCTCACCCAACTTCCCTCATCAACATTTGAGATGCAGATTACAAACAATAGAACATATATGTCATATCATTCCGTTTATCTGTATACATACACACACACACACACCAATATCCTTTGGTCATTGTAAAGCAAAATGCTTTTTAGACCAATATAACCTTGATTTACCTTGATTTACCTTGATTTAGGTTATGACTGGTCTAGTGGCTTTTACGCAAGCTCGTTAAAACTGCCCCACTTTTGACCGGCCTTAGCTACGTAAAAATTGTATTTCCGTCCAGTTTTTTCCGTCCAATTTGCTGTTTTTGTTTAAAATAATGGGTTGAAATCTGTCCAGCGTGTTCAAAAGCCTAGAGAAAAACATCCCGGACGAAGCTCAAAAGCATACAAACTATTGCTTCTCCAGCAAACCAGAGACCTGGAAGATATTGAGTAAGGGGAGCCCGTGGGAAACAGCAAATCTCGGTAGCTCATTTTTGTTTGATGAAAACTAAAACTGATAAGCGGATGAACTTGAGAAAAATATCTGCCACACTTATTTTAAATGCTCTTCTTGTGGTACCTTGGAGCTCAATAGAATTAAAGAAAAACCACAAACATGAAAGGAGGTCATCGGGTAAGTTAACAGCCCACGGGGCATAACTTTCATGCGGTTTATCGGAGCGCCTTGGCCGCTCAATATTCTTAGCTGAGAAGTATTTGCCAGTGGAATAAAACTCTTCACGCCAAAACGTTGCATTTTGTTGCGTATGTGCTCAAACATTAAACCATCCTCATTTATGACCATATTCTCGCAGCTCACCAAATTTCATTATCCACTGAGGCAATCCTGCCAGGAATATATTTTTAGCATCACCAGGACCACAGATGGAGCCTAGATGAAGCTAAAAGGTTTGGACTGGTATTCTGAACTTAAGTGCCCGTCTGTTTTCGTTCAAGGACACGTCGTAGCTACAGGAACTTCGATCCCATCGTGCAACTACTGAGCTCCCAGTTCATTCTTCGCCGCAGTCAAGCGTGGGCGAGTCGACGCAATACGCTATAAGGCAACGGACGCACAGGGTTAGCTCAAACACAGCGGCACGTGTAGTCACAGCAAGTATGACGCATGGATAGGAAAGCAGAACGATCGCGTTGCAAGCACATGTATATTCGACACCGGAACCGGAATGACTGGTACAAGTCATGTAAAGTACAGAAAAACAGGTCAAGGTCACTCAGGGGGGTGTACCACCAGGCTACTCCTTCCCGTCCGGCGCTTGCGGTGACTCGTCGGGATACCTGTAATTGGGAGAGTGAGAGAGGGAGAGGTGCACACGCACGGTCATATGTTAAACATATGTAAGCGGGAACAGTCAAGTTTCAATGCATTACACCGTGCTCTTTCGTACTTCGCGCCAGCTCTTTGTGTGTCGCCACGACGGGCTACTGTGTGTGCTTCTGTCTTTCTAAAGCATATTCCCTAAGCTCGTTATCCTCCATATTCACCGCCTCTACTTTTGACCTTGATCTGCTTTCTAACGGACCGGGTCTACAATGATTTGTATTCTCCCTCTTGTTTTAACCTAGTGATTTCTCCCGGCCGAGTCAAAATACGTCACCAAGCTCGATAGGCTTATGAGCTTGTGGATAGCCAAATACCCGAATACAAACTCGCGGGATGTTTTCCACAGCTCCTGGATGAATATTTGCAACAGAAACAGTCTATCCTTGGCATTGCGGTGATATGTATGACGATAATATTCCCAACAAATGGAATAAAACGTATTGGGAACATTCTTCAACGCGTTAACTGCAGAACAAAGGTACATATGGAACTGAGGGTGGGCTTCGATAAAGCTTTCATTAGGTGTTCGGTCTGAGCGGTATTAAAAGTTCCACAAATCCCACAGCTTACCACAAACATTCCTTATGGAAATGACATTCTGGCACCAATCAGACCAAGTGTATTTAGCAGCGTTCGTTAGGAACAGAGATTGCTGCAAGTAATGCAGTCAGAGGGTGGGAGATATGAATAAACGATAGTTGGCAGTACATGTAAGACATGATAAAATGGCTATATGTACATCAGTAACACTGAAAAAGTACACCCTCATTCCGAGCAAATATATCGGGATGCACCGACAGGTCTCATCGGACACATGGCCAAGCTGTTGAGCAACCTTTGTTGCACTCACTTTCTTGCTCACTTACTCACTTACTTCCACTTGCCCATGGGTGGAAGGGCCGGCAGTCGACAACAAGTAGACGAGAATGCAATGACTTTGACAAAGTTGGATAAGGAAATCATGCCAGAGGCGTCCTAAAATGGAATAAAATTTGGTGGGTTTTGGCATTGGATTTGGTTGTGTTTGAGTTTGGAGTGAAGAACTTGCGCAAGTCAAATGGGGAAGAGACAGTAGGATACAAGTTTTTCAGGGGTTGCAGGAAACATCTGAAAGCGAAAGCCGGTGATTACATTTCCAAACTGTTGTGGATAATGGCCCAACCCAGTAAGGCGGTAAGATGGGTCACGACATAAAGCTGAGTGAATGACAGCTAGTTTTTGGGGCGTAAGAGAAACGACGGAACGTAACGAGAGAAAACGGATCTAGTTAGAAAGGGCGAAAGCTTGGAAGCATCCTTTGAGGATATCAGGGTGTACGCGGTCCCTCTCCGTAGCTTTATCTGGCTAAATGTAGCCGGAATTCCCGACCCTTAGTTTAGGTATGTTTAGGCCTCGTATTCATCGGTTCGCATAAATACCCCCGACGTTTATCATAAGTGGGAAAGATAAGCGACAACGCGTGTAGCTATTAGTGCGACAAATTGGTTTGGATTAGGTCGCCGGCCGATCAACCCTGCACATGGACAAAGACCTAGCAGGTACGATAAATAGCTAGGTAAGGTGACATCGGGTACAGCACTCATTATGACAGGCCGTCAGATTAAGCTATCACGCATAGTTGAGGCCTTATTTTTACCGACCCGCATAGATGACGGCCTGGTGTTTACTATAGGTAGCAAAGATAAACGGCATCGCGTATGGTTATGGGTACGAGAGAATGTCTTTGGCCACTGGATTGGGTTACTTTGCATAAGTGAGGTCTCATATTCAGCATCGCACATAGACACGAGCCTAGCGGCTACAGTAGGTATTCGGAATGAGTGACAACGCGTGAATTTATGCGTATTAGGGGCCGCCGTTGGTCATTTGATTAGGCTTCCGTGCATAGGTGGGGTCCCATTATCAGCGTCGCACATAGATACGGACTCAGCACTTACGATATGTAGTAATTGTGAGTGACAACGTATACCGTTATCATGGCGAAAACTTTATGGTGGTCAGCACCTATAGGGCGTCATTTTCATAATAAGAATGATGCCTGAAGCTATCGCGTGACGCCGTCTTATATGCAGACCAGTTATGCATATCTGAGAAATGTGCTCATCAACAGAGATGACCCTTGCGTCACCAGTGCACAGTTCATTCTGTTGTCTAACAGTGTCGTACTTAATGGAAGACCCTTGCGTCACCAGTGCACAGTCCATTCTGTTGTCTAAAAGTGTCGTACCTAATGGAAGCTGAGATTCACAGAAAAATGTGTTATGACCAGGTTCGCCTAACCAAACATATTTTGCGATTTTAATCGTATTTGTTGAATATGAGGAATGTAAAGCGAACAAACGTCAACAACCTGTTTTTCAGGGTGAAATCTGTATTGGATATTCTTTAGATAATTTTATTTTTAAAGAACAATGAAGAACGCCAAAATATGCTAAAGTGCAAGTTGGTATTTTATGTCACCAACACCGGTTAGAAAGCGCGAATTAGTGATGACCTTTGACCCTGAAATTTCGCTCGCCCAAACAAACTGCTGCGTGCAATATGCCACCGGAAGGTGTAAATAGATTAGATTAGCTCACCGTTAAAGTCACGATTTCGAAGACTATAGTTTCGGCGTAAATAATTTGGGCGTGCTGATAGTCAGTGACCACAGCGGACAGCTGAACAAACCCAACAGACGCACAGAGCTACCGTTGTGACGGTGATACTACTGATGGGGAGGCACTTGAGTAGTATGTGTTGTTCGTAGAATTTCGCTTTCCGTCTATTGAAAAAGGGAGATCTGTCGCGGAATT
>NW_008751850.1:668176-668548 GCF_000715545.1 Opisthorchis viverrini
ATTTGACCGGCGAATGAGTGAAGTCAATGAATCTCCAGGAAAGTTCAAGAAGACCCGTTCGGGAGAAGATCGGTGTATAGTTTTTGTAACCAAGATGCAAATTAGAGTTTGGCTTCCCTGTTCAGTGGCCTGTAACCGGTCAGTTGGCATTTGCTAATAAATACTCCCCAGCGAAGGCCTTCTTCCCCTCATTCGTTGCCGTGACCAGGATAAGGATGAAGATCCCGTGGCTGCAACCCTTCGAGGATGGGGATGTTCGGACTTCCCTGGGGGACTTTGAGGATCTGGCGGAGGATACAGTGCTGGAGACCGACCAGGGTAAATTGGCAGCGCTGAAGAGCCTCTGTAACGGTCGAACGATATCTTCGAGTG
>NW_008751850.1:675725-679001 GCF_000715545.1 Opisthorchis viverrini
TACAGCCTAAAGAAAACCAAAGAACTTTGCAAAACCAGTCGCCTCTAAGGCGTCATATCACGTGTATTTTGTGAGTCTCGTAGCTTCTTTTCTCTTGTATCATTGGATTTTTCGGTTCATGGAGCGATCCCTGGAGATGTATGCCACAACCAGGGCAAGCTTAGACCGGAAACCGGCGCCCAGCAAAAGTTGCTTCCACTTTAGTTTCCCCTCCCTTCATTACAGAAGACAGATTCTGGGGATAATCATGCGGAAGGAGTATATTTTGGACAGGGGGCATGTAGTTGAAATGAGAGTTGCAAGCCGTGCAGTCTTTTGCATCGTCGTGGAAATATATGGGTAGCTACAAAAGTTCCCGTACACGGTTGGTGTCCGTCGAAAACGCCCTCTCTTTATTCCTACTTAATTTCGTGATCAACGGGATAATGAGACAAACGCTGAAATGACTTCTGGACCCGGTTGTCAATTGTCTGGCAAAAATCTTGTCGATCTGGAGTGTGCAGACATAATTCTCATCTTCGAAGAGGCGGAAAAGACGCAAATGTTTTTGTATGAAGTGGCCAAATTAATCCTGTCCATTGGTGGGCACTTTGTACCCACAGTATCACGTTATCATACGCCACTCATAATAGGTGAGTGGCGTACCGTCAGGCATGATCATAAGGTTATTTAGAATGAGGCGTCAGTTTGTTTGTAGTTGCAGGTAATGGAACAAGTGGGCGATAGGGTACAGTCACGAGAAGGAATGGCATGGTTGCGGGTGTGCTATCAAACTGGGTAGAGCAATGCCATGCCATCATTGCACTGGAATACCTCGGCTTCTGAACAGCTCCATAACGGGCGTTGTATGAGATGATTTGACTAAGACGTGCGATTCTGTGGGGGGATATTTTTGGCTGCCCGAGGAGATCCTCAGAGATACGACAAAGCCTATACAAGATCTCAGGTATTTTTCTGATCCATTTGGAGAGCTAGTGTGGTGCAGCGTTTCATATACATTTGAAGTTGTATTAATTTTGATTTTAGTGTGACAGACGAGGTCAATACACGAACCTTTGATGTTCGGTTCGCCTTTGTTAATCTGAAACACCTATTGTATGAAGGCAGTATATCCGTGAATATGATGTAATGTGTTTATCAGGTTGCAGTACGGGCTGTTATGTTGTATGGCTGTGAGACCTCGCCTGTTTGAGAAGCGGAACCAAGGCGTTTTCACGTGTTTGAAAACAGCTGTCTCAAAACTGTGAGAATTAAGTTTCGTGCGTATATCGGACAACCCGACCAAACTAGAAATCCAGAATTCAGCTTAGCGTAACAACCAGCACGTATGTAATCGAGTTGGCGAATATGTACAGCATATGGAATATTAAAATAGGGGAATAAGGAATAGAGCAACGAACAGAGTATCAGTCATGTTCATCACAAATCGATAGCTCTTGTGGTGTTTGTCGGCAAATCCATGAGGCGACATTTTCATGGCGACTTTTCTTTAGTGCGTTGGGGATTTCAACTGTAGAATATCCTCGCAGTCTCCAGCTGGATCATCATTATCTGAGACAGTTGGAGCTGTCTTACTAGCTCATTTCTTATGATATAATCGACATGGTTTCGTAAGTGAAAAAGGGTTGCCATACTTCGACATGAACGATGAGTTGGATGAAGCCAAGGAGATTGCACCTTGTTAGTTAGGTTGTTATTGTGGCTGAGCAATTGATGCTCACGAGTTTCAGTTAGAAATGTCGAGCTGTCAATTTTATTAAGCTACGCTGTATCGGTATCAGATAGTGGAACTCAAGTGAAGTTGTGATTTCGCGCTCAAAACTAGTGAATTTCACACCAAGCACCCGCCCATTCGCTAGATCTTCGCTGCAGCCGCCTCCTCGGGTGCACGTTTAAGGACGCGTGTTGTCCTTGGATCTTGGGGCTCAAGTCCATACCACTTGGTCTTGCGACCGTTAAGCAAGCACCCCTCTTCGACTTAGACATCGCCGCGCCCAATAATGCACATGATTGCCGAATCCCGCTATCGAATCATCAATGCACACATGGCTCCCTCGTTATCGCCATTAGATTAACTCAGTAAGTAGTGAGATTACCTTTATATTGGTAAATCTTCAGGTTCAGCACGGACACAGACCGGGAGTTGTGTACAATGAGATTTGTTAAGCAATTGGTGAGTTAACCACTACAACTCTGCTTAGTTTTGCGTTTTAAGTGATATCGCGGTAAATGTGCACTATCCGTAACTGATCATACGTTTTCTTTCAGAGGCCCTGTCGAGTAAAAGAATGAGAACTGGATTGACCGCACATTACGTTTGTACCGATGCAACCGACAAAAAGAAATATCATTTGTTAAAAGTGGCTGTCTATTTTTCAGGCATGGGGTGTTGGATGGTGGATGAGGTATGGAAATGCAGGACCGCCGTTAGTCTTTTTATTATTCTATTGTGTGTATTTAGGAAATTATAGTCGGCTACCAGCATGCGCACAAGCCTGGTAGTTACTCTAAGTAGCCTCGGCAGGTGACATCGAGTGTAGGTATGAGTAGGGCGAGCCATCGTTGAAAAGTAGACGGCTACCGGGCATAGCTGAAGCCTCACACTCAGCGTTGCACATCGACACAGGCCTTGCGATTACGATAAGTATTCAAGGTGGGAAACATCGGCTACAGTTACGAGTATGACGGGCCGTCGTTGGCCGTTACGTCAAGATATCACACATAGTTGGAGCCTCGTTTTTATAGGACCACATGTATACTGGCCTGGAGCCTAATACAGGTAGCAGACATAAGCGAGAGCGCGCAATGTTATGGGTACGACGGCCATCAATAACAGTTAAATTAGAACACTGCACATATTTGTGGCCTAATAATCAGCTCAGCATATAGGCACTGGCCTAGCAGTTTCAAAAAGTAGTCAAGGTAGGCGATATCTGGTACGGTTATCAGTATGGGGCCCGTTGTTGGCCATTAGATTATATTTGATGTGTGCATATCATATTCATATCGTATTCATCGGTTCGCATGAATATTGGCGCGGCGTTTATCATCAATAGCAAAAATGAGCGACAACGTGTACAGTTACGAATACGACAAATTAGGTTGGAGTAAGCTTCTGGTTAACCAAAGCCGCACATGTACTCGGAACTAGCAAGCACGGCTAGTAGCTAGGTAAGGCGATATCGAGCACAGCAGTGAGTATGACAGGCCATCAGATTAGCCTGCCACGCATAGTTGAGGTCTCATTTTTACAGACCAGCGTAGATACTGGCCTGG
>NW_008751850.1:679989-680402 GCF_000715545.1 Opisthorchis viverrini
CCCGCCGTTCTAGCATACAGGGTTCTTATTAAGCCATCTGGGCTCTCCTTACAAATATCCGCCACCCCTAGAGGCCATTTCTCACGAGGCAGGTCCTCACCAGAGACCGGAACCAAGTCTCCCCGTTTCAATTCTTGAGTTGCTCTGAGCCACTTAGTACACACTTGCAACGTTGGCAGATATTCCCTTATCCAACGACGACAGAACACGCCAGCGAGATTAGTGACCAGTTCGCAACCTGTATGATATCACGGGGCCAAACCGTCGCGACGGGGTACCGCAGGACGGCACTGCAACAGCAACAAACTGTTTGGAGTAAGCGGCTCCAAATCGTCGCTGTCTGATGATAGCGGGACTATAGGCCGGTTATTAAGACTCCGTACGGCCTGTATAAAAAGCGTGTTCAGTTGTTC
>NW_008751850.1:687713-688467 GCF_000715545.1 Opisthorchis viverrini
GACTGTGCAAAGATCGTGTTTTACACGGACAGTACGATTAGGTGCTTCGTGTACAAATGGAGAAAGGATACACTGAACGGTTGGCAGTTCTCCCAAATTGTCATTAAACTCAAAGCAGTGGTATCTTCCACACCATCCGGTTATTAGCCCAAAAAAGCCAGAAAAGATCCGGGTTGTATTTGACTGCTCTGCCAAATGTCATGGTGTGTCCCTAAACGATCCCCTGTATCAGAACCCTGATTTTACCACAAAACTTGCAAATGTTATGCTGCAAGCTGCAAGCTGTTGAGACAACCGACATCGAAGAGATGTTCTTACAGGTCAAAGTTGATCCCTGTGATAGAGGTGCTCTGAAGAGCCTTGTAGCACAGGCTAACCGACGGGAGGGAAATGATGTCATATGCCTACTGACGTCTCGGTTCTCCTGTTGGATGAAGACACGGGTCGTGGCTTGGTTACTGCGGTACAGGCAATATCTATTGATTAAGACGGGCAGAGCGAGAAAAGGGGCCCTACTTTCCGGTGTTAGCAGAGTATCCGAACTCCACCAAGCACGTAATTGTTTGGTAAAAATCGTGCAATTCAGTCATTTCGCGCAAGAGTTGCATCAGGTCAACGCTTCTGTACTGGATGCAAAGCGTTCCAGCTTAAGAAAATTGGTCACCTGTTTGATTGATGGCGTTTTGTGCGTGCGGGGCAGACATAGTTATTCAAACTACAGTCAATCAGTAAAACACCCAGCTCCTTAGAGCCG
>NW_008751850.1:688477-708616 GCF_000715545.1 Opisthorchis viverrini
TGCTATCATTGGGAAGATTATCCGCGTATTCGAGGATTGTTTTTTCGAGCTTTTCAGAGGTGAAAGATGAAATCAGATGCTTAGTTCTGAGACTTGGAAGAGAACGATAAGACATCTGGTGTCACTGTTAGTTGCGATTTTCCCTTCCTTTTAGCAATTTGACATATGGGATTGCAAACACCCAATTTATACTGCTTCGAAAAGGAGCTGAGCCCGGAAATGGGCTACCTCCTACTATTCAAACAAGCTTTTAGATCTCACGGTAACTTTGGGATCCCTCTTGAAATGTCATGCTGCGTTGCACGCAACAATCCATTCCTGGTAATCTGTAATATAGGCTTGAACAGATAGACTGATCAAGAAGCGCATGCAGGTGGATGCTTCTTTAAGACGGCTAGTCTGAATTTGATGTCGCTGCTTTTTTATGGCGCTTCGCGAAGTAGAAGAGGATCGGGAATTGAAGGCGGGGAGTATGGAGGCAGTCAGGCGGGAGAACAGGTGAACATAAGAATAGCTTTGAGTAATGCGCAAAATGCAGCGAAAGATTCGAGGCAGGTACAGAAGTAGCTCCAATCTGAATGTAGTATAAGCAGAAAGATATTTTAGGAAACAACTTGGGATAGGGTGCCTTGCATATCCTTTGCCCTACTTGGCGTACACGCGTCGGGTACAGTAATTAGCTTTCAGGGACGAATATTAGTGAACGCTGATCAAAACAAATGGGTTGAACCGTAGCTAGGGGCGTATTTCTCGAGGGAGCATTTCCAAAGGCGTATTCAGCGCGTGATACAGACGCTTTATGTAGAAGGATATCACAAGAAAACGATTGAGATGCTGCGAAAACTCAGCAGAAGNAGTTGCGTCCTTTGGACCAAGAGGGCCAGTCAAGCCAGACGTGCTTTGAGGGGATGGATTATTTGGAGTAGGGGGCATTCAACCACCTAGAGGACAAAGGAGGTAGTGATGACACTCTGACGGTGCATGTTACCTGGGTGTGTTTTGTTCCTGGGTGGTGAGATATAGAAAAAATTGCGCTATTCAGCTAGGTGCTCATTATTGTTCGAGGTGGTTGGGTTGTATCAGATCTGTGTGACCTCATCGTCTATTCATGCATCTAGTTCATCCTTTCGAATATTATAGACGTGATTGCGAAAGCGAAGGTGGCTTGGAATAGTTCAGCATGAACGATTAGTTGGATGAGGCACAAACCTGTAGAACAGACATGGAATGGGGTCTGAAATGACAAGAAGCCGCTAACATATGTGTGTCTGAAAGCGCTTCTTCATATAACTGAACGCTGGGAACCACGAATGCAAGCACATGAGCCGATTCGTTCCTCATGCTACAGAATCAGAATTGGAGTGAAGTTGGGATTCAGTGCTACAAATAAGCAAACTGGACGCCAATGCGCACCAGTTGTAATTGATTATACGTTTCTCCCGTCAGAAACTGTATCGAATAAAACTGGATACTCGAAAGTGAGTACTGGATTGAATTATATTACCTTAGTACCGATGCAACCAATAAACAGAAACATAATTCGCCAAGGGTAGAGCATACTCTTAAGGCACGGGCGAAGTAGAAAGAGGACATGTACAAACAGGTAAATTAGACTGGGCTGGATTAGGCTAATATATAACTGTGACCATGGTTTCCGCCAGTGTAGTTGAGTTTGATTACAAATTCCAACTAAGAGCGCGATTTTATTCAGTGAGAAACATAGAATTGCATTGTTACTTAAAATGCGGTAATTTCATAACGAGGCGCTATCTGATGAATAGTTTTTCGTATCAGAGAATGGAGATCATCAACAGACGTGTTCGCTGCCATCAATACTGTACGGTGCATGGAATTATTTTTCATCATTATGATGAACGGGAGGCGGGCTTCCCAAAGAAGAGGATTGTGCCAAAGTTTGCCGCGTAAATTCATCTAATTAGTAATAATAATGATGTTTATTCCCAAATTGTGAGTGATATAGCGCCTGGCATGATCATTCGTTTACAGTCAGAATGGGGCATGACTGGGGGATTCGCAAGTAGTGGGGATTGCACGAAAAAAGGACGATGTCATGAGCAGTAGGAAGTATTCGATGAACTAATAGTAATAGGTTTCTTGTGCAGCTTGCAGGGAACAATGGGCATGAGGTCCGACTAATTCAAAGACTTAGTCGGCTGACATGAAGTAAAATTGGAAAACCATTGCTGGCCACCCACGGGTTGGGAATAAACATCAGTATATTATTACTGTTAGGGATAATAATTCATTTGAAAGGAACATTGCAGAATGCTATAATATGATAATGTTTGATTTGTCGCTTCGTCTTGTAATCGGGTAATGCAGTGTGGATCAGTGGCAGCCAATGACGCGTAAATTCAGTTCAAATAAACAAGTCGCTCTCAGCAACCTACCGCCGTTAATGCATACGGGTTAGGCCAACTTCCCGTAATAGGCGCAACTTCTAAAATCCCACAGTTTCACCCGAAGTGTTTTGAATTTACTTGGAGTAACTGGCTGGGAAGTGGCTCCACATGTTTTTTAGAAATCAGGGGCTGCATTCGTTTCATCATTCACGGCGCCCGAGAAGACGTCAAATCAATAGATGAAGGAAATCTATATTGGATTTGTGTTTGGGGCCACGACCTTCATGCTGCAGTGTGGGAGCGCTTGAAACAAACAAAGTGAGCTTAATCCACCCCAACTAAATTATGGCTCCTGGTTAAAAGCACAAGTGCTCTCAGACGGTTGACAACTTTTCTGGAGTATGCACTCGCCCGTCTATCAGGCGATTTTTCACTCCTGCGTCCATTCGTTCTTTGTAATTAGATACCAGTCCAAGCAGAGAGAAACATTGTTCACGGATCTTATCATGGGTTACTTATCACAGGTTACTTTCACACTCGACCCTGCTCCAGCAGCAACACTAGTGAGTTGCTCAAATTTCCCTTCACACTGTGATTCCGAGTTTCCTACTACCATTTGTCCGTACTGCATATTACCTAGCCTCACTATCCCCACTTACGCTTTCCGTGGCTGTACGCCCAACAGCTCAAGGCAATGAAGCCCTAATTACGGATTTTGGCTTTAGTTTAAATTGGCCGGCCATGCCACGGCAGTTCTGCCAGATCCATTGTTCTGGCTCCACACTTCCTGCAGTTTGAAGTTTTTTGTTTTGTCACGTTCCAGGCAGGGGGCGTTTTGTTATACCCTCACTCGTATCGTTTTTGCCCGCCACTTTCAAATCCTAACGATAAGATCCTGTGTCATAAGATATGTTCTCCGTAAGAGATAAAGGGTCCGCTGTAATTTTGGATCCCTACACATGCTACCCCATGTGTGATGAGGTCTACTTCGTTGATGACCACTGTTTAGGTCACCGTCCTATTTCTAGGAAATTCCCATTAATCGCAGCCCCTATCAGTCATGCTCTTATTCTGACTGTAATACTATGATCATGCCTGACGGTATGCTATCCACTAGTTGGGAATAAATATAATAATTATTATTATCACTTCAACACCGATCAGCGGGGGATGGTAGATTATAATCTGTTGGGAAAAGGTGCGACCTAACACCAGTTCACAAGCATCCAACAGCAGCTTTTGAAAGTCCGGATAGACAACTGAACCTAGTGATGGGTGAGCTTGTGTTCTGTTTCCCAACCTCGGTCGCTGTGCGATGTTGCTTTTCAGGCATGTCTAAAAGGCGGATCAAGAGATGAATAATTTATTTCCGGTTTTAGCTCCCGGCCCAGCAACAAAACGCAAACGTGCGCTTACTAACCAGCCCGCAAATATGATGTTGATCTAGACCGAAGCGCAAAGTCCCGTGAGTTAACGTCTTACCAACAAAACTAACCTGTAGAACGCCAGACAGAGGATTTCTTGTGACCCATCCAAGACCAATAAGCACCAGTCTAATTATCTACTGATGCATTTCATGTAAGTTGATGCATTTTATGTAAGTGTTCCCTGAGACTTTACCATTAGGTACTAAGCTGCAAGAAATCACGCAATACGAGTCAAGGGTTGAAGACGGCTTTGTGTAAACATGTTTACGAGACTGTGATTGCGGAATAGTCCTGCAAATTTTGAGTTGATTGCGCATCAAATTTCAGAAAAGGGATAAATTGAAGCAAATTCTAGCGAAGCGAGGCAGATTATGGTGGTTTTTGGCATGGGCATACCCACAAATAAATACAACTCTTTGTTATTTTGCAGGCGACGGTTTTGGGGCAAAGTTCATCTGCCGTATAGGCATCGGTGGCTTCAACTGGTATGTTCTTTGCAGGTGAGAAATTATGATATTTTGCCTTCCATTTGCTTTATGTTGGAAGACATTTACCCCATTTGCTTTACCATTTTGGGGGGTTGTTCTCCCCCCGTACCATGGCTTATTTTTTATTAGGCGCTTCATCATAGACGTTCCCATTTTATTTCGGCAGTCTAGTATATTGGTTGACACCACATTCAAGCCAAACAAATTCGGTCGCTAGAATAAGAATCCATGGGTTCTCCTTCGTGGTTCCATGGTTCCTACTTTCACGGATTCCCAGAATAATACACAGGATCAAGGCCATTGTCCGAGTTTCCCTGGTCGCTTTTGTTCAGTGGCTGTCGTTCACCTGAAAGGTACAAGTGAAGAAAGGGTGAAGCACTGCTCTTTATGTTCTTAGCGCGGAGCGGTATGCTTGCCAGCGCAAGGATTCGCATAAATAAATGTCTAATAGTGCTTTAAACTGGGTTCTAGAAGGAGCGTAGACAACCGTCGAAGGAAGGTCATTCCACGCAGCCACTACCCGAAATGAGAAAAAATTGCCCGATGAATGCGTGCGCTCTGAGCTTGGAAATCTTCTTAGCATGTCCCCGCCGTTTGCTTGCTGGGTCAACGGTGAAAAACCTGTTGGCCGAGCTTTCTTAAAACAGGGCATAAGTAAGAATTAGGTCCCACCGGAATCTATAAACTCCAGGGGAAAGAGATCAAGCATCGCGAGACGCATTTCATAGTCTACGGATTTAAGGCCGGCAACATTCTCGTAGCGGCTCGCTGGACACGCCGAATGGGAGTGACGTCTTTTGTGCACTCTGAGTGGACAACTTGGTTTGCGCATTCTAGGAGCAGTCTGACGTAGACAGCATGCAGTATTTTGAAATCCATGCGAGTGATACGGAAGAGGTGCGTCGGGATCATTCGTAAAATGGCGAATGCCTTTTGGACAGATTTCGAGAAGGACAAGTTTGAGGAGACCCAGATGCCCAAATCCTGTTTGGCATCTATCCTCATGATGTTTTCTGGTTCCTTTTAACCATGCATAACAAAGGCATTCGCTGTATCCCCTCCAACGACATATGGACGCACTTTTCATCATTCAGAGGAAGGTGCCAGTCCAACGACCACTGCTTGGCAGCGTCTACATCCATTTGGAGGGCACTGGCATTGGAACTCTAGGATTTCAAGTCGTTGTTACGGAGATGAGCGTTGATGGCTCCACGTACTTTCGTCGCTGCTTGCATGTGAGGTTTGCCTCCTCCCGGGCATCAAGGCCTTTGGTGAGCGAGAGGCCTGTGGTACTCGAATAAAAAATGCTGTCCATAGACGCAGCTGGTTTCGTCGGCTTGGTCATGAGTTTGGGGTCGGCTGAATTGGTGCCCAACGGAACTCTGTTTCCTGCCCCCACCCCTGACCTGCTGTGACCAAGCTTTCGCGCGTCTAGAGGGCGATCCTGGGATAGACGCCTGAACATTGGGTTGGCCTTTTGAATGCTGCTAGCTCGCTCCAACATCTTCTATATGGCAGATGTAGAGGGAAGAGTGACTAGAAGCCCAAATATTCGCCTGCTTCCCTTCTGGCGTCATAAGGCAGCCATCGGACCCAGTACCTTCGAAGCTCCAATTTCGCGTCGAGTATCCCGATCAAAGCGGAACACTCACGTCTGTCTTTCTGTTTCTGCAATGGGGATCGAGTGCCGTCTTTTGAGGCCCTCTCCTTGGCTGCGATATGTATTGCACCCTTAGTGTAGAGGCCCCCGTCGCAGATAAAAGGATCAGGAGATTTAGCTAATCGGTATATCTGGTCGCCCTGCAAACCCCTGCAGTTGAAGTGCCACAAGGACGTGACTTTGGAGTGGTAAGCCTGGGAGACGGAGGGTTTTATGACTTACGATGAGCTCCTGCGTTTTGTTGGCTACGGTGCTCAATAGGTAAAGATTGAAAAAGTGTAAACGGGGGCTGCTCTAAACACAACCCAGCTAGCACAGAAATGCGCATTTTCCATCCGAGCGCCGCAACTTTGACGTTCATTGAGGGTCCACCAAGAAACCTGAGGGTGTCAGCGCAATAGTGGTACGGCAGTGTCGTATCTAATCTGATAGCACTGCTTTAATCCTTTCCTTCTAACCCTTGACGTTTTGTTTCTCGTTTGCGCGAACCTAAAGTTACAACTTTGAACACACTTCCTGCCCAGCCCAAATCGCTTCAGGTATGAGATCGCTCGAACCCGCTGAACCTTTCCTCCTGAATTAACCGATGCAATTTAGGTAAGCTCCTTCAACAAGTTTAACTATTTCATTTATGGTGTGCACTTGGCCACACGCAATATCTTTGCATCGAAAATTTTCTTCACATTTACAAGTTTGAAAGTGAACCTACTATTATTTTTGTCAGCGAATGGATATGTGATGCTATCATTGGGAAGATTATCCGCGTATTCGAGGATTGTTTTTTCGAGCTTTTCAGAGGTGAAAGATGAAATCAGATGCTTAGTTCTGAGACTTGGAAGAGAACGATAAGACATCTGGTGTCACTGTTAGTTGCGATTTTCCCTTCCTTTTAGCAATTTGACATATGGGATTGCAAACACCTAATTTATACTGCTTCGAAAAGGAGCTGAGCCCGGAAATGGGCTACCTCCTACTATTCAAACAAGCTTTTAGATCTCACGGTAACTTTGGGATCCCTCTTGAAATGTCATGCTGCGTTGCACGCAACAATCCATTCCTGGTAATCTGTAATATAGGCTTGAACAGATAGACTGATCAAGAAGCGCATGCAGGTGGATGCTTCTTTAAGACGGCTAGTCTGAATTTGATGTCGCTGCTTTTTTATGGCGCTTCGCGAAGTAGAAGAGGATCGGGAATTGAAGGCGGGGAGTATGGAGGCAGTCAGGCGGGAGAACAGGTGAACATAAGAATAGCTTTGAGTAATGCGCAAAATACAGCGAAAGATTCGAGGCAGGTACCGAAGTAGCTCCAATCTGAATGTAGTATAAGCAGAAAGATATTTTAGGAAACAACTTAGGATAGGAAAACAAATCGCAAAAAAATAACGGCAGATGAGGAGGGTTTTCAGTCTACGCATATATGCAAAGAAGTGCAACATTTTGACGTTAAAGTTTTCATTTCGTCCGCAGGCGTTTTGCAGAAAAATACATTGTGCGTCTAGCCGCCGGCCGACGGCGGCAACTTTCCAAATCGGTTTCAAACGGCCCGCTTCAATATATCAAACGGGTCGCCGTGTATTTGTCGATGTTTCCCAGCCAAACACTCACAGCTTCTTGTCCAAATTTTACTGGATTTCATTACAAATCCTGAAAGGCCTCCTGCATTACCGGATTCCGAGATGTTTTTGGAATACCATTTGTTTTAAACATTAAACAAATTTCTTGATGGCCTTGACTATTTAAAGCGCTCGTTTGGAAGTAGTACCGAGCGTTTGTCGATTATCGTTGTCGCAGGCCTCGTGGTAAGTCACTTCGCATTTCCACCAGCTTATTATAGCAGACATAAATGTTGGCTGGAGCCTGTTGCTTTTTGTCACGCTCTTCAGTTCGACTTGATGGTAGACTTATTCTACGGGGACCATTGTTTTTGTGGTAGTTTTTACTAGCCTGATAGATGGTATTTTTTAGATATGTCCGAAGGGTGTAGACAGTACAAAGGAATGCCCTGAGCTTTCGCATCATGCTCCATGTGCAGAATTCAGGCTGGGAGACAGCAAGGAGCAGTTCGTAATATCTTCAGTAATAGCTGCACTAATATTCGTGAGTCGAAGTTGTTGGCTTAAAAAATCATCGAATGATTCAGTATCCATTTGGAGTTGAAGTGATAGTTTCCTCCGCTGCTAAATTCGTTTGACTAGACCAGTAGTTAAAAAATACAACAGGCTAACAGTTTTTGTAACCCGGGGCATGAACATTGCTGGGCGAAGTATGTCTTGAGTCTTAAAAAAGTGACTCGTGTTTAGCCTCATTCACCTGCATAGAACAAAGTTAATCTAACCCACAAATACTGGAGGCCACACACAATCCTACCTCTGTTGTGTTGGCCAACCAGGAACATTTGCCGGTTGTAGTTCTCACAGAAGCAGCAATCTGCTGCTTATGGATTGAATGCACTGCGTTATCTGCGTATTGGTCAAGTCCGCACAGAAGTAGGCTTTCCGTGTTGCACATTCTTAGCCTATTCTAGGTGAATGGGATTTCGCGCGAATACTTTATGTTTGTCAAGGACTAACTGAATTTCATATTAATGAAATAAGGTGGCTACCTTTTTCCCCTCTTTTTGACGTCCTACCTTATTATAGTCTCCTATAAGTAGTGAATTCCTTCTTATTCAACTAATCTCTCTGAACGCGTGTACTGCAGAAAAATGCGGTAGCTTGTGTAGAACTATAATCTAAGTGAAATGGAAACGGTAAAGCGTTTCAAATTACACCTCCCTGCTCACTCATCCATACTTGATACCCATCTTCTGTCACAGACACAGGAGAAACTATGATATCTGTAACGTGCTGTCTTACCGGAGAAAACGTTTATCCATTCCACACCCCCGGACAGAAAGCTCTTGTCATCCGGGCGTTGGTCATCATTACGAGAAAGATTAGAGAACTTTTACCCAATTTGTTTAATGAATGGGTCTTTTTCCGCCTCCATCCCCGTAAGCTGATGATCGACCTGGCACCCAATGTTGCCCTACGGAAGATCTGCAGTTTCTCACAAAACCGTTTTGCTTATTTCAAGGAAGACGAAAAACGATGTCACAAAACCATGATTGATGAATTCCCTAACAATGGTATCCCCCTGGCCCCATTTATACAAAGAGCATCACCATACACGCCATGAGTGTTCTTCAAGGTCAATGTACATCCGTTTTCCCAAGTGTCTTACGAACAGTGGCTACTAGGTCATCCCATGATAGTTCCTCGAGATTATCTGATGCCGGCATCCAAAGTAGCTACGGTCGGTCATATATGTTGCGGGACTGCTGATCCTCCAGAGAATTGTTAGGTTGAACTCTCCGGGAAGCCGACATCGCCTTTTCATTATGTTAGTGACTGGACATCTCGGGAAACCGTGGAGAATTCCTAGGTGCAGGTGACGCAGAAGGGGGCGTGTACTGTAGTCCATCAAAAACGCTCATGAAAATATGGGTGACCGCTTTCGCTTTGTTCGTTTTCCCCATAAGTTTGAGACTATTACCAAGTTTGAAAGAGTGACGTGTTTAGAGGCTTGATGATATATAATAGTAATGATAATGGTTCAACCGTGCCGCCGTTTTGTTGCCTAGCTACCGCGCTACCCGATGAAAGCACAAGGGCTGAGGTATTGCCAGGTTGCCCAAGCCTAGACAATAGCAGTCGAGGTGCTGGGGTTGAGTTCGAACAACAGACCTTCCGTTCCGTAAGTTTGCGCCTTAACCTCTGAGGTACCTCGAGCTGTGCTTGATACACTGTTCGAGAAGAGTGGACTTCGTCCTGGACTTTTCGCTTTCCGCGGTGTTCCCTGAGTAGTTCTGAAGCTGTCTCAGCACTTAATTGTTTTCCTTCAAGCGGCCTAAGTTTCAAGAGCGAAGTTAGTGAACACAATTTGCCTCCTGTATTTTTTTATCTTGGCTAACATGTTACTCTTTTCTATCTGGTGCGTTAGTTTAGAACTGCTTCTTCGTTGTCCCATTCCCCTGCATAATCGACTACATGGTGTTAACAATAACTTTCTTGATACAACAACAGTCATATCACGTGTCCTTTATTTGTATAGAATTTAACAGCCGGTGGATCGACATTTATCCCGTATTCGTTACGTTACACAGGATGGGACCGAAATAACCCCTTAATGCCTGGGTATTTTCCCGTGTTTTTACTCATCATTATAATTACGTTGTCCGTCTTGGTTACTTGCCCCTGGGTAGAGTTTTAGATTGTGCTGCTGGATTTATCTGTAATAGCGTACCATTGTATTTGCGTCTGCATGAAATATGGTGACGTTGGTGATAAAATACTTGACTCCAGATTTGTCAGTTAGAGTCAAGATTGGTGATGATCAGGATTGAACATGTTTTCCAACTTCGAATACTGTCGTTTCAGCAGCTGGAGCGTGTTTTCTCAGGTTCTTTAAATGATCAGTGTGGCTTTTGGTTACATTTCAGGAGATTTCAATGCTTTTGTTACCCGCTCGGCATTCATTTCCGCTTCCAAGGGTACAGTATGGTTTGATTACAGTCGACGTCGTTCGAAAATCCGTCTGTGTGGGAACCCCATTTGATACGACTTCAGTTAGCTGATCACCGTAGCATAGGCTTGTTCTAGATTATTCAGTAAAAGGGCTTTAGATAAATTATTAATTTTACAAATGGGCGGAGACGGTCATCTTAGGTAAAAACCGGCCGTGTATTTACTTGTGGGAGCCAAGTGTAAACATGCTCCTCGACCAAATACAACGAAAAATATTGTGGGTTCATTGTCTACGGACAATAATGTCATGTTGAAGGGAGCATTGCAAGGTGAGCTGTTACTGTCCTAGTTGATATATTCGTGGCTGGCTTTGAAGTGCGAGTGGAAGAGCTCATTGGACGAGCTAAATTCTCCAGAAGATAAATGGATGATATGTTATTGGTCACAGGCAGTTAATCACCAAGACGTATAGCTGGTCAACTGTTGTCACGATGGCTCAGTGGTTGAGGAGCGAAGATAGCAACCGGAAGGTCAGAGGCTGCAACCCAATCTCTGTTTCTGAACTGCTTCTGTCTGGGCTTGGGCAACTTCTCGATGTCTCGCGGTTTGTTCGGGTGGCATGGCAACTTGGCAACACCGAGGTGATTTTTCTGTTGTTATCAATGCTGATCATGATGGATGATCACAGGATCATCAGAGGAAACAATGGGACTATTCCAAGCGTCGACTATTACTCTTCAAACATCTAGCTTACTGTCTTGCACGAGACAAACGACATAATAGCCTTTCCTGATGTCCAACTGATCCAACGAGAAGATGAAGTACTTCGTAGGACAGTTCGCTGACAACACACTTAGATCGGTTGGTATCTCCGTTTCTCCAGTTCTGCGCCGGTGCGCTATAAAAAGTGCTTAGGATGTTATATGATAGTGTGAGAAAAATGTGCACGGAAGGTACTGTCGACACCGAACCTAAACAACTAGAAGGGATATTTCATTCAAATGGATTCCCACAAAAATTTGTGAGGAACCACAGCATGCTTTAGCCGAAGAAGGTGCAAGAGCAAGTCCTTTCCCGAAATCGAAATTCAATGGGGACGATTCCAGTCAACTCATAGAACAGTGTTTCACCTCAGCTGTTAAACGGAACTATTCGATGCCAAACCTGCAGTTATCTGCAACCGCAAATGAATCTCGACCCTCTGAAGTCGAAGTTCCATCACCGTGGCGCGCTATCTCCTGTCTCGCTTGCTGTTTCGCGGTTTAGTGATCGGCCACCTACCTTGGCAGAACTGAGAGGCAAGTGGAGCACATTTCTGTACAATAGCATGAATCCTTCTACCGCATCACGCCGAAATATAAGTTCGATTTCTGAAGCAAGTTCACGATCCATACCGGTTTCATCAATAGCCTGCCATTTACTTGAAAGTACTGCGTTGCACATCGAGTTTATTCCCTACGTATATATATATATATATATATATATATTCCTATGGTAACTAGGCCAAAAGACTTATGCTGGTTTTCGGCAGTCCTGATGCCTGGTAATTCAAAGTGGCTCAGTTGCCACGCTATGCAGTATTCACATTTGATTTAGGACACAATCTCTGCTCGTGTGTTGTACGACAAAAATTACCGGAATCCTCCGACGCTTTATGAGATGTGGAATTTTTTTCCGTCCATCCAACCATAGAGTGGCCCATTTTTACGGGCGGTCTTCTGCTTGATCTTAATAGGGGGCATTACATTTCTTCTTAATATTCCTGTAAGCCACGTACCCGGCCTATGTTTTGACGCTTGACATTACCCCATCGAGTTGTAGATGCATATTAATTTGTTTCGTAGGACAATGCAGTCTAGCCTTATGTTACACAAGCTATCCGGTTTATTGTTGTGATGAGGTCGCTATTCGGATGCACAATTGGATTATGTATAAACTTTTGAGATGTGTAGGCACTCGTGAGTGTGTCTGAAGCGAGACCGCTTCTTGCCTACACATGGCCTTCCTCTTTGAGGATTCTTACGCAGACGAGAGGAAACGATTCACTCGACAAACAGTCACAAATCCCCTACCCGACAGCTATGTGCTCGCTCAAAGGTTGATTGGAATCAATCGCATCTTAACCATTCGTCTTTTTTTCCACGATACTACTTGTTTTAATTGAATGGCTATGCAATGGTGAGACACTGGTATTACTTTGAATTATGAGGACTGTTATGAACAAATGTTCAGGGCTTTGGTTTCTGCAACCTTGTAGGAAAATTAGTTAGGCAGAGAACTTAACGGCAAATTTTATCCTATACTAGTGATGTACTCTGCTCGGTTGGGATCAGTCAGTTCTAAAACCGTCCCAGTTTGATTGTCAGTTGTCATAGCGTCACCTGTGCTAAGGTCATCGTTTACACGACTGGTGCTATCAATAAGTCAATACCAACAACCTGGGTTTTCCCTGTCGACTCTTTCGAAAGTGCACTGATACCCAGTTTGTTGTATCAATTTTGTACCCCTTTGGTCTTTGACCTTCGCTGGTGTTTATCTGGACAGTAGCTTGGGTTTTTGAGGATTGCTCGAAAATTAGGGCTATCACGCGGTATGAAATTATCGTGCGAGCAGTCTGACTGGTTCTCAGCTTCCGTTGCACTTTGTGATTTCTGCCAATACTGTGTTCACTGGGGTGTTCGTCAAGGTTTAAAGAAACAGCTGTTTTTCATGCGGCAACATTGGACAGTGAATTGTTTTTATACGGTGAAATGGCTTACATTTAGACAAGTTTGACTTTATGAAGTGTGGTATGTGGAAACGGATACCGTTTCTTTCTGTTTTCTCCCTAGAAGCTGTCACCTATGCATGAAGTGACCTTATTGGGAAACAACCTGCCTGACCAACCATATTTTTCATATCTAGTCGAGCATGTTGGTACAAGAAAGCACTCAGTCTAATCAACCAGACTTTCCGAAAAAGGGCAACGGAACTAGTCAAGTGACAGTGGCACGGGGAAATATGGACATCCCCGGATTCCCATAGTCATAGACCTCTAATCAATCTTCATATATAAATGTTTTTTTTCGTGGTTTTCTTGACCCTTTTGGATTATGGTTAGGCTTAACGCTAATTAGTTCCCGAGAAATGGGTTGAGAATATTACTTTCCGTGTCCATAATGCTTCTCTCTCCATGTTTTGATGCGCTCGACACCACTTGATACACGTAGATTAGAGTTACTGTCTTGACCAAATGCGGGATCGCAATTGTAAGATAGATCGTCTGAGGCCCCGTGCACGTGGAAATGACTTCAACTACGCAACCGAAGTGATGGTCACTTAATCGTCTTACGAAACGTACTTATTTGGTAGAGGTGTGTGATATCTTTCGTTGTTGTCTACAAAAATACGTTGCTTGCACGTCATCATGGAGAGAATTTTGTGACGATATTTTTGTGCATTTTCACACGCATCTAGCATATTTTTTTTTCGAAAAGCTTGCTTGTTTGCAGTAATTAGTCTCCTCTCACTTGTGCTCTGTTCAACATGAGGTGCGAATTTTGACAAACGTCTTAGCACCGTTTGCCTTTTCTCAGTCCCACGGATATTACGTGATTTAATATTTGCACGGTTTGTTTGCTATCAACTGGTTGTTTATCATTGAGAGTAATCCGAGCTATCCGATTGTTTATCTAACTAATTATCGATTTTCACGGGAGATATGAGGGTTGCCAAGCCGGAACTGTGGCCGGATGTTACAGGATGGTCAAATCGTAAATAGCTCAGATGATTCTCACTGAGACTAAGTTGTTTTGCGAACAGTTATTATCTTTAGGGATTTCGGGTGCCAAGTGTACTTGTAATTAGGTTTGAAACCCTGCGTATGCAGAGATCAGTCTAAGGGTGTCAAGATCTGGTTATATCATTTGGAATCGATCCGGTGGGACTGATTAGTTGATGTAAGTAGGGTCACTACTTTCACGTGAAGTTTTTAGTTACACGGGATGAGTTTGCATAACCCAACAGCGATCGACTGGGTCGTGCGAGTGCGTTCTGACGGATGACCTTGGCATAATTTGGTGACATTCGACGAATCCTGTTGAACCATTCAGTCGTATTGACTATACTTCCTACCGATCAAGTGAGCCGCAGTCGCGCTTACTGCATGCTTGAGTTTGTGGGTTGCACTACTGGATGATAGATACTAAACCATTCTATGAGTCAATCGCGATTAACTCGGCTTGCGCCAAAGACTTGTTGACTGACACGTTATCCTTGAAGTTGCTATTGGGGATCAGTCATGAACAAAATGTCTTTCATGCTTTGAGGTGCAAAATGTTCTCAGGAGAAGTTTCATTCTTAGTGTGACGGCCTCGGAAGCTCCACGGCCTCTGAAAGGCAGTTTGATGTAGACAAATACTTCTGGGACTGACGAAGTTTCGTGCATGATGGCCTGGTGCCCTTAGCCAGCTACGCGATCAGGTTTTGTTTACATTGTATATCGAAATAGCCATGGAGGTTTATGTACTGGCCCGACCACATTGACTTTCGATTTATCCATTTTCGCAGGGTGCCATCCGTGTTCCGAGTCAATATGACATCAAGAAACAGGAATTTGTCATTAATCATCACCCGGCATTAACTTGGCTTGCTGGGTGGGCCGAATTGGGTGGTTGAATTACCTCCTCACTAGTAGTGTGAGAACTAAGGATAATAAAGTGCCATCAACATAGCCTTTATCCAGATTGAATATCGTTCTTACTACGTAGATCTCTCAGGGCTCGCAGATACTCTGTTTTTAGGGGGGTGGGGCTCATTTTTAACTCTACTTGCCAGTTGGAATCCGACTGAAAACTACTGTTTGCAAAACCGTACGTTATCGAACAGCGTTGGCATATGCAGTGAGTAAATTGTGCGGGGACTCCTCGGTGATCAGACGTTTCTCACTGTGCAAGTTTCCTCTTAATATTTTACTGTAACTTACGCTGAAGGGCTCTTGATGTGATTTTAGTGGGTTCCCTGTCTAACCTTGTCACGTAGCTTATTTTCGATGGGTTCGCATTTCAACTTCATATTTCCAATGCAAAGCGAAGGCGGAAGACCGTCACAGTCAGTGAGAGCGTGGCGTCAGTACTCAACACTGCGTACAACCCTTATTTATTTGCGAAATAAGTGGATGGGGAATGAAGATAGTGCCAGCCTACCACAATCATTTCGAGGTTCCAACGCCTCCAGGCACTGGGTAAAAATAAACATCAAGGACATCAGTACTGCACCACATCTTGCACCGTCTGCAGCTGTACACATCGCTCTGCTTGCAACTCTCTGCTTTCACCACTCGGAACTGGGCACGGAAGACAGTGCTATTTTCGGAAAATGATAATTTAGTGTGCTCAGTACTTGACCAAACCATCGTACCCTCTGGTACGGTCCCTGTTGCACAACCGAACACTCGCTTTCTAATTGCCTGGTTGCGGATTCTTGGAAACTCACCCACACTGGTCATGGCTCTGGGGCAGTGGTTATCGAAGACGTGATGACATCTCAATTCCGATGCTCATATAACAAAAACAACAGCCGTTCAGCTACAACAGCTTTTCGGTTCCTAGCTGCCATACTACCTGAAGGAAGCATGATGGCTGACATACTACCAGGTTGTGGAGCCTAGGAAGGAGCAGTGGAGGTGCCGAGGTAGCGTTCAAACCACTGACCTTCTTGTCAGTAATTTCGCACCTTAATCACCCAGCTACCTCGAGCTCCAGCTCGCACAAACAACTCAGAACCTTACAAGAAAACAGCACATGCTGTAATCTGATACATATGCCTGTCAAGATTCAGGGATATTTTGCGTTACTCCTAAATGTGTCTCGAATGAGCAAATTCAATATGAGGCCTGTCGATCAGCTCATCCAAAAACCACCTTCCCCCCTTCGAAGACGAGAACGATGGCGTCTGCATATTCCAGGTGGATGAAGTTTTCGTCAGCAGCTATCTGAACACCACGGGTTTCGAAGACCTCCCAATGTTCGTCCCATTATCTCATAGATCATTGAGATAAATATGAATGGAGAGAGTGGGCATACTTGGTGGACACTATATTGCGTACGGAAGCTTCTAGAGTGTTCTAAATATACTCTCACACTTCCAGAGGTCTGAGGACACAAAGAACTTACTGCATTGGCAGACTTCCTGAGCAAAAGCTTTTAAGACGGGGTTGTAGCCTGTAGTTTATCTGCTTCGTTTCACAGTGGCCTAATCCAGTCTCGTCCACACACTAGTAGTCGGATCGATCTACTGTGTCACGAGGTCCTCTTTGTTCTTACCCTTATTCCCACACAATGATAACAATTGACCGATCTCGTTTGTTAACTTTCCCACTTTTTTGTTTGCACACAATAGCTCATGTCTGCTAAATTCCACAGTGTGCACCCTGTGCCAGGCAGCAGCCGTCTGGCTGTATATGGAGACTACGAATTCGGGCATTGGGCGTTGTTAATTATTTAGTCGCGTAGAGCAGCATTGGAACTGGTTGTTCCTGTCTGGTTGAATGTAAATTGGACTCCTTTGTGTAACAGGATGTCTGATTTCGGTGAGTAGGCGCAATTTCTTCGAATGTTCAGACAATATCGATAGGTAGATAAATGGATAGATAGGCCGTCCTGATTCGGCCAGATTGTGATGGCGCGTATGGTCTGGTTTCCTTTCCGATAAGGTTAGAAATGGCTCAGAAACAAAGTCGTAAAAAAGTATATTTTTCAAATCTCTTTCAGGCTGACCGAAGTGTTCGACGAAAGTGGCTACTTTCCAACCTCGTTTACATATGTGCCAACCACTTAAGTATTTTTGATGGTGATTTGCTAAACCTAATCCCCATTGAAGAACTCAGGTATTTTTCTGTTAGCTTGATGACGAAACAGCAAGGGAGAAATCAAGGAATCCCCGGGTGCACTCCTATCTCATACATTTTGACGGGAGTATGGCATGATCCAAAAGTGCATTGAGGCTACCTTGCCACGATTTGTGTGACCATCGTCGGAAAAAAGGCTTTCATGAGAAGGGTTGTGGAAATCCTGCAAACAAAATTTAAAAAAAAATTGTTGATGACGGTAACCCTCAGCTTCTGTGACTTCTTCTACTAAGTCAAGTTTTTCTCATTCACCGTTACCACTGTTTGGTAACGCCAAGTCACGTCCTCTGCTGATGGGCATGGAGCCGGTAGAAATAGTATTATTCACAGACAACTATATCTTACGCCTGTTTTAGCTCCATTCATTTGTACATCTGGGGTGGGGGGCGAGATGGCTCAAGGGTTAGAGTGCACATTTACTGAGCGGAAGGTCCGTGGTTCGAACCTGGACCTCTGCCTCTCGAATTCCCCTGCCTAGGCCTGGGCGACCTGGCAGTATCCCAACCCTCGTGCTTCCTTCGGGTAGCATGGCAGCTGGGCACCGGAAGGGTGTTACAGCTGAACGATGGCCGAAGTGGCTGAAGTGGTTAGAGCCGAAGTGGTTAGAGCGCGGCATGGCAGCTAGGCACCGGAAGGGTGCTACAGCTGAACGCACAGCTGAACGATTACACCTGGGGTGGTGTTTCTGCCGATAAAAATAATAAGTCACAGAGAGCCTCCTTATTTGTCTCCGTCAGTCTTTGTGCAGGCGTACTCGACCTAGCGGCCTTGCCACCGTTCCTGCCAGATTGCGTTTAATGCAGTCATGCGGTTACTGAGGTTGCTTTTAAGTTTGGTTGCCTGATTTGTTCGTTACATATTCTTTGACGCAAAAGCAGCTTTGTCGGCATCTCCACCTATCATACAGTTTCATACTCAGATTAGTTCACAACTCCCAAAATGGTCTCATTGAATGCGAGTTAGTTTATCAAACGTGGCTATGGACGGACTGTGGGCATCGGGTCGTGACAACTTCCTCGTCCAGTCAGTCACATAATGATGGAAAGAAGAATGAAATCTCATTTTATCTCGATCTCTTCCAATTATACCGGAGGATGCTACTTTGTCCTGCATCTGTCCGGATTCCGATGGATAAATGACTGTTTGATTTTAGGATATATCAGCCAGTCACACCACAATGTCTAGTTTGTTATCATCGTACAAGCTCGCGAGGAAAATCTCCGGTTTCTGAGGTTTCTGCCTAGTAGGTATTAATTTGACACCCTACTTTTTGTCACAGTCAACCTCGTGATGTACTTTTGAAGCTCTCCTATAGGCTTGTTTGTGGCATGTCACTCATCTGCCTTGGATCCTCCAGCAAATTAGTTTGGTATTAAAGAGAGACTCAATGCATCGCTTGTGATATTCTTCTGAGCCCATCTAGACTACTTGTTGGAAAGTCGAATGCAGCTGACTCCTGTTCCAATAAAACAAATATAACGTTTGTAGCGAGGATGTTGATGGCAACTCATGTATCCTGATTTGAAGTGGAAGCTTTGGAGCAACGGAGCACTTTCATAAATCAGTTGGCATGATTTTGCTGAGCGGTATGTTTAAGACTTGTCGAAATCTGTCCAATTTGGGTTTAAGTAAAATAAACGTTAACGGAAACTCGGGGACTGCACCTACCCGATGATCCGAAGAATGGTTAAACCGGTCGTGGGCTTTCATGAACCTAGTGATTAGTTGTCAGGATCTTCTCTGTACCACGCCTGTTGTTACATAAAGCTCCCTAAATCTACCAGACACACTACTGTCATTTTTTCACCGAACAAAGCGTAGACATGAGCTTTGTGTAAGGAAAAATCTATTGTAGCGCATTTTCTTTTTATACTTTTCTCTGCATCTTTTGACTGTCAGCCGGACCGCTTTAGAAAAAATGAAATACTGTATCAACCGGTGTTCATATCTCGTCGGCCAGTCGGTTTTTCAACCACAAACCATGTACGATGGTTTTAACTGCCACCCTTTAGTTCACCGAGAGGATGATATGGAGGGGAATTAGATACATATTAATGATGGTGACCCAGTCGGTCCATTAAAGTTCATCTGCTCTGGTTATCGGATATTCGAAAGCTAGCCTATGCCGGAGACCGCCGTTGACAATGTCAGCTCAGCGTCCGGTGAAACATCGATGGTCTCAGCTTTCGATTTACTAAACCCTGAGACGCTGTTTAGACAATGTTTTAATTTTCGAACGTGTGATACTGAGTGGGATGGCAACCACGCATCTGGCGCACTATAACATCGTTTTACCGAAAAACGGCTTAAGAAGCACTTATAATTTGAGGTGATGTTAATGTAAGGCGAAAATTAGTTCTGGAAACATCACAAACGAGAGATTCCGCTGGGTTCCAGGTGTGTCTGTCGCGAAACCAAATTTGTTTGCAAATGAGTGTATTTCGCTAATTCCGTGCAATTTGGTTTCAAGTAGAACATAAGGTTGATGGAAACTCGAGGACTACGCCTACCTGATAAACCCAGAAAAAGGGCTGTCGTAGAATTTCCAGCAACCTCATGAGTATTGCATTAGTCCTTTATGTGTTATTTTTCGGCCGACACTGAAGGTAGAAAAGGCATTTTCTCTTGATATGACACTACTTCTCAGGTTGATGAAAGCTTTTGAACAGCCTTTAAGACACAACACATCCTTCTGGATAATGATCATCATCA
This sequence comes from Opisthorchis viverrini, assembly GCF_000715545.1. Classification (NCBI taxonomy): domain Eukaryota; kingdom Metazoa; phylum Platyhelminthes; class Trematoda; order Opisthorchiida; family Opisthorchiidae; genus Opisthorchis; species Opisthorchis viverrini. Next base: position 708,521 of record NW_008751850.1, read on the forward strand.
TCATCATCATCATCATCATCATCATCATCATCATCGTCAACATCACCATCATCATCATCTCAATCATCATCATCACCATCATCATCATCATCCCAA
>NW_008751850.1:708787-709898 GCF_000715545.1 Opisthorchis viverrini
TCATCATCATCATCATCATTATCATCGTCAACATCATCATCATCATCATCCTTGTCAGCTGTAATAACCGCGTACTTGTCGTACAGTGGTTGTAGCTGCCTCAGTTTCGTTCACCGATGATTCGGGGCGGTGGGTAGGTTGCTGCGCATTGGATGCGAGAGCTGATAAATTAGTGCACAAATACAGCACTGTAGGTGGACTGTTAAGTGGGGACATTGGGGAGGGAGCTATACATTGAAGGCAATAGCTTGGATAATATCATAAATGAGAAGTTCGTTCGAGCTCTAGGCTAAAATCATACAATTTGGCCCTGGTGCTTCTTTTGGGTGGCTTGTCATCAATGCACCGAAAGGGCGTGACTACTAAGCGATTATTGTTTCTATTGTTTCCTAGGTGTTCCGGTGCGACCTAAAAGGAGCTTTTCTCCAGTTCCGTTTCCAGTAATTTTTGGTAATATGATCCAAATGACGTTCTTTCAGAGTGAGATGGACAATACAACTGGCCGCATTGTTTGCGTGTGTGCTGCGTTGTGTTGCCGCCGCCTGTCAACAGACGGGTTGGATGGTTTCTGAACAAGTCTCAGTTTTTCACGTCCACCCACTTGGAGCATAATCAGTAGTCCAAAGTGATTGGCATGAGTTGATGTTGTTGGTTCCGGTGCCTCAGCGTACCATTCACAAACGCGGATGTTTCTTGTTGCACTGCAGGTCTTTTTTTCCTACCTTTGTGGTCCCATAGCTGCGCCGAAAAAAAAACTGCAAAATGGTGTGAAGTTTGCGAGTGGGTGCTTTCAGATGATTTAACTTGGTACAAAGACAGACTGCTGTTTCAGTGTGACTGAACTAAACAATGTGGTTTTCGTACCTGCCAGTTTCCGTTTGTTGCTTGCTCCTGATGAATGTCTCGTCACTGTTTTGATGTGTGCAGAAAACTCTATTGTTGGTTTGTCAGAGCACTTGGTACTACGGTGAGATTTTCTTTTATTGTTTTCTAGCATTTTTTTTTCAAAAACGATTGGCAGGTCCGTGTTTTGGTTCGCATTCCACACAACGCACGAAATGATTATCGAGCTCTCAGCTCTTTGCATTTTTTCATTTTTTTTCAAAAAAAG